>NC_066877.1:6217524-6517524 GCF_022985175.1 Labeo rohita | reverse complement strand
ATACACTAAACAAATGTACACTAGGAGATATGATTGCATTGAGACCTAGCTGCCTTTGTCAGTGTGACTGTAGCCATAGCCCATAGAAGGGCCCTGGGTAAGTACAGTCTCAGTGGAAGCACTCTGACCATATAGCAGATGTGGAGATGTTCAACTTAACTTAAAGGTAGGCCAACATCAGATTCACTCATCTTTTTTTGCCGCTCGGACAGGTGAGAAGCCAATATCCCAACTCAAACAAAGAGTGGAGAAATGTAATTTGCTTGAATGAATATGTATGATGGAGATTTGCAATTGGCAGCTTGACAGAAGTTACACAAAGACACTCTGACACCATATGCACATGAAATACTAAGAGAAAATGTATTTTAGAGTTGTAGTAAAGAAGATGACCGTATAGTTGTTTACTAAACAGTAGACTTGGTCAAATTAATAAATAGCAGGCAACAGTTTACAACTGGATCAAATCTCAATCCTAATGCAAATCCAAAACCTAATGCAAAAACAAAAACGGCACACATACCCATTTCGAACTAAACCCTCAATCAATGTTTGACATCAAACACTCAGTACTTTATTAGTACTTCTCCAGCAAATCCATCATTGTAGACTGTTGCCTTCCTCAGTCCTAAGGAATTGAAACAGCAGCTAATGAGATGTAAGTACAACAGACACGATCAGGAGCCTCTCAGAGAAGTGTTGCGAGGGTCCTGACGCGTCTGACTGCTGGCGCAGATGCTGAGCTCTACATAAATGGCTTGTCTTGTCTGACTTCCTTACCCACCAAAGTTGAGCAGATTACGGCTGTGTTCACCGCTGCCACCAGGCAAAAGGCATGGGACCATTTCTCAAAAGCGCAGCGCAAGAACATAGACATTTGGCGAAAGCAGTGCGAGGTTGGTATTTCTCTTCCCCTTTTGTCATGCTGACTCTACATCAGGGGCCTCAAACTATGGGCCAAGATTGGTCATTTTTGTCTACGGTTTGACCTTAATGTATTTAAAAGCCAAAGTACTCTGTCAATATTTACGCTTGTTCTCTGAAGAAGAACAACACCTGGTTAGTGGCCCCCAGGTAATGTAGTTTGAGACCCCTTCTCTACATGGTACACTGACACGGCAGCTTGTTGTATGGCAGTGTATCTTGTGGCTTTTCGTTGTACAGACTTGTGGGCCCTCACACAGCAAAAACCATTCCAGTTTTCTAGCCTCTGCTCTTTCGTGCGGCAGAGCTCACTCTTTGAAATTGCCACCTAGAAAGAACCTCCATTGCTGCCATGGCAACAGATACTGGCAGGATTATAATGATGCTCATCAGTGATTAGCCTGAATTAATTGTTAATAACTCATCCAATTTGAATTGCCTCTTTATGAGGAAGGAAGAGTGAGGTGCTTGTTAACTTACAATGTGCCTGTATGCATCTATACATAGAATCCCCTGAATTCTTTGGAATGCACAATATGGAATTTCCATATTCGTAATATGGAACGTCACCAGAATGCAAAATTGATGTTAGTGCAAACAGAATACCCAATGAACCTTGAAATGTAAAAAATCCCTCACTGGTGATCGACTCCAGCTGCAGTCTTTCCTCCAGCCATCTGACTTTTTCCACGACTGTATATCATGAGCAGTGATGTGAGGCCCGAAACCTAGTCTTAGAAATACACTGACTGTATTGATTAATTGCTTTAAGTCAAGTCTATGAAAGGATTCCATTTCAGTTCACAGTCGCTAAGAGGTAAGACATCAGCGTTGTGGCAAAGTCTCTGGTGCTGTGAGAAGTGAAAGCCAGTTAAGATGCCACCCCTGTGAAAAGTTGCTTTTAGTGTTTTTGTTGTTTTGTAGCACTGGTTGCAGATTTATCAGATATATTCAATTATTAATACAGGGTTAAGAGTTTCCAGGTTTTCCTGTACTTAACTATCAGGGAGAATCATAGAAATCAAGAATGCTATATATTTCTTGTTTTGCTCAACTTCAAAATAGAGAGGCAGAGGCTAGTTGCACACTTTTGCACATATTTTTTATTTATATTTTATTTATTTATTTTACTTTTTCAAAAGAGTTTTCTATAAAAAAGCCTGTTTCCGGCACTGAATAAAAAAAAAGTTATTTTTATCTAACAATTTTGACATTTTTCTTAGAAATCACAGTATAAAGTCAGAATTGCTAGATATAAACAGAATTCAGGCTTTTTTTCCCCTCACAATTGCACAGACTTACATTTTTATAATTCATGAATGAAAACATTTTGTAATATGATTTTGATTTACATTTTCCGTGGTAATGCAATGTCTGATTTTAAAATGCCTTTCGAAGGATGAATTTTGAGATTATAAGTTTTGAACTGATATATCATTTCTTGTGATTTCTAAAACATGATAGGGAAAAAGGCAATGAATAAAGTCTTTTGTGACAAAGGTCAGAATTCATGTTATGATGTAGATTTTTTAAGTTGCACTCTTGACATATATTAATCTATTACTTTTTTTTACATAATTTGTAACACACAAAAAATAGTTAAATATCTATTTAGGAGTCTTAGACCTTTCCAACGATGTATAGTTTGTCATGATTAGATTAGGATTTATTTGTAATATGGTGAAGTAAACTTAGGCGTCCAGAGGGGACGGTGACAGTTAAAGGGTTAAACCTTGCAATTGTGTTTATATTTCACATTTCTGAGAAAAAAGAATTGCAAGATGTAAATTGCAAGAAAAAAAAAGAATTGTGAGTTGCTGTTTGGCTCAAAATTATAATGTAAACAGTGAAATTCCTAATAGTATTTTATAATTCCAATAATTCCAAAATACAGTAATGTTTCTCTATTAAAACAACAGCGGTTGAGGCAGTGCATTTATTCAGCAAGCACAATTGCAAACATAATAGTCAAGATTTCATGACAGAACACAAACAGGCTGAATGACACTTTCATTTAAGCTGAACACCTCACATGGAGATCACTTGTTTGTTGGTGTCTTCAGATCATCGTTGATGCTTCCTTAATGAGAAGCGAACATGCGTGCATGGTTGCCAGATTGCAAAAATTCAGCAAAACATGGGGCAGAAAATGTACGCTTTTAAGAAAGAAGCTTTTATTTGGGGATTTGACCTTTTGATATCCGGCAACCGCACACACATGAAAGCTTGCATAGTAGAGGGACATATAGCTGTCTGCGATATAATATTATGTCTCCTTTTTTGGACGAAATTAAAAAGACATTTTTGTAGAGTTTTTATTTTTAAAAATACACTTTAGTCTCGTCTTTCATTGTCAGCGATATTGCATGTTGATGTAGTCACAGTTATCATTTATTGAACTTATTGTCTGAAAAATCTTGTCAATGAAGATTTTTTGTTAACGAAATTAAATAACTATTAAATAGTATATCAGATTCTATACAAAAAGATACAAAAAGGTGAAACCAACAACATACTAAGCACTAGATTTTTTTTTTTTTTTTTACATCCAAAGATAAGGTATTGCTTTAGCTAACAGAAACTGTAATTTATTAAAAAAAATAGATGTAGTTTTATGTTCTTGTTTACTCAACAGTTTTACAAAAGTATGATGTTGGGATTTTAGTTTGAAAAATTACAAACATATATATTTAAAATATGTACAGTTTTGAAAACAACAAACAGAATCTCTGCTAGAAAAAAATAAAGAAGCTTTTGAATTTCTGACTCAAAACATTATTATTTGAGAAACAGAGACAACTAGCCTTAGCCTACCCTATTTTGTTGGCCAGAAATTGCTCTTTGTGAATGCAGCCTTTATAAAAGAAATGATAAAAACCTTATTGATTTTTCCAGAATGTCTGGAAATGCCACTGAAAAAGTAATGGATATTCTTTGGTCAAAAGGTGTGGGAACCCTGTAAAACTAAATTGTGAGAATTAGGGAGAAATATGATATCAGAAACAACCCAGAACTCGACTTGTATTCCTCTGATACTACAGCTTTCAAGAAACAGATGAAAGATCAGGCAACACAGTGCTAGAATAAAATGTATTCAATCACAGATAAAGTAAAGCTCAAATGCGCTCCCTTTATAGAGTCAGATCTGCAAGATTTCACAGTGGTGGCATTAAACGTCCTTTGTGCTGATCCCTATAATGGCTATCAGAGGATCAGTGGGCTTGGAAGTTTGTGTAATGTGATTTTTACGCTCCATTTTCAGACCTAGACAAATGAACTTTCACTATTGCACGGCACTGAGACGACAGAGCCTCGGTTTTCCCTCTGGGTTGTATTTTTAAGTTAAAGAATCAATCACAAGGGCCTGGGCTTGCCAAATCATTGCCTGTTTTTTCATCCTGTCAAAAGTTTCCAGGTTCAATTAGAGTATTATTAGAGTAGAACTGCAGAAAAACACCTCATTAGTATGTGTGATTGTCATACATGTTACTGCCACATTCACAGCAAATGGAAGTATAAAAGTGTGTCCTTGTAGAATTACACAGAGCAGAGGAAATGTTAATGTGTGCAAAATATAATCTTTAATCATTCAAGGTCTTGGACAGAAGCCAGTAATGGGATGTGTGTTCGTTTGATTTCTGTATTGTGCTCCATTAGGAATTGAGAAATGCTCACAGTGAAGAGATCATGGGAATACGAAGAGAAGAGGAAATGGAGATGTCAGATGAAGACTTGGAGGAGAACCCCTGCAAAAAGATGAGAATGGAGGACTCGGGTAGGCCTGTGATCAGCCGCTGATTATCATAATTAAGATTCATTACGATACTGAAAGCAGGGATCGACTGTACCGAAAAACAACACAAGACTTGAAGGCCTAACATCTAGTTTATATGCACTGGTTGTGAATGTGCAGTGCAATTAAAATGAACTATAAATCTTCAATAAAGGTCATTGTTATTGGAGAATAAGAGGAATATGCAATGCAGTGCCATAGAGACCTCTGTTCAGTGCCCACGTAATTGCATTTAATAAACTAGCTTTTCTGCTAGGCCAAAATGAACTGCAAACATTTTCACTTGCCCAACAAAATGCATACACTACTGTTCAAAATTTGGGGTAAGGATTAAAGTTTTTTTATGATTTTGAAAAAAATAATAATCAAAGATGCATTTATTTGATCTAAACAGTACAGTAAAATAAGATGCATTTATTTGATCTAAACAGTACAGTAAAATACAGTAATATTGTGAAATATTATTGCAGTTTTAAATAATCTTTACTTAACTTCATTAGGTTTCTTTCAGAAGTCATTCTAATATTCTGATTTTCTCCTAAAGAAACATTTCTTCTCATTGTTAGTCAAAAATTGAGCACTTAATTAAATGTGGAAAGTGTGAATGTTGTTTTTTTGTTGTTTTTTTAGGATTTGTAAATAAATGGAAAGTTCACAAGAACAGTATTTATTTGAAATCTTTTACAACAGAACAGACATCATAGATGTCATAATGTCACTGTCATTTGATCAATTTAATGCGTCCTTTCTAAAAAGAAAGATCATATTCTTTCAAAAAAAATGTACTGATGTCACATTTTTGAACAGTAGTGTATAAATAAATAACAATTCATGAATAAATAATATTTTTTGAAAAAGGCAAATCAGTATTTTTCCCACAAGCCCTCAACCACATCAACAACAGCGGGAAAGTTACTGCCGTAATGCAACACAATGCCGGTGCAAAGATATAGTGCAAAAGGAATTTGTTTATCATTTTTAAATCATGCTTTCAAGGTTATCGCAATTCCACATAATTTCAATAATACATCATATGTCTGCCAGCTAAATATCACAAACCAGTGCAGTTTTAATAAGCGAAGCATTGAAACAGAACTGTTATAAAGTGGCAAGTCGACCAGTTCATCAGTACATCACTAGATATTGACTGTAAATTCCTTGATTTAATGAAAAAAATAACTCGGTTTAATGTCAAACACAATCGCCCTGTTTGTCTCTAATCAAATCAGCTCCTCCATGACCACTTGTATTTATTAGTTTTATTCAAACGGAGCGATCACATCCTTCAGATAACCTTGAGTACAACAGTATTTGTGCTGAGATATCACCATGAGTGATTACACTCTCCTTCCTGCATGTATCCCACAGCAAATGTGATTATGAATGATATTGCTTCAGCAGAGAACGGCGGCAGAAAGTGTCAGGGGATTCTGAGCTCAGCGATATTTCATGACCTGTCACAGCGCACAAGCTCCAGCTCAATAAAAGTAGTATTTCCAGTGGCAGGAAGGAATATCTAATAGTTAAGATTCTCTGTTGACGCAGCAGAGACTCAGCACAGTGACCAAGTTGTTATGCAAACTTCACCATCGATTTCAGCTCTGAATCATAACACTTGCTCTAAAGCCTGCCACGTATATGCTGATTCAACCAGACGGATTGATGATAGAACTTGTCTTGATGCTGCATGTTAAGCAACAGATCATATGTTGCACCTCGCTAGAATAAAAAGGGTCAGTGAGGATCACTTTAAGGTGGTGATACTGGTCAGCTAGTTTAAGCTAGGATAGTCAGGTTCCACCAGCTGAGTCAAGGTGGTCTGCCAGGAACAAAAGTGTAAATTCATCCTATCTATGCAACAAATTAGGGAAGCCATGAGATAAAGACCTTCATTTAAGCTCACTTCTCTATCTCTTCTATCCTGTCTGAGAGCAGTGCTGTCTGCGCAGACGTGTGCTCTGCGGGAAGAAAACGACAGTCTGCGTTGGCAGCTGGATGCTTACAGAAACGAGGTGGAGCTGCTGAAGAAGGAGCAGGGCAAGACGTACCGTACCGAGGAGGATCACACACAAGAACAACAGCTGCACTTCCTGCAGCAGACCATGCAGAACATGCAACAGGTAATATACACATCAGTGTGTTCAGTCTCAGGTCATTTCAGCTGTTCAGAAGTAACACTTTAGATTAGAGAACACTATTCACCATTAGTATTCACCATAAGGATTAGTTCACTTCCAGAATAAAAATTTCCTGATAATTTACTCACCCCATGTCATCCAAGATGTTCATGTCTTTCTTTCTTCAGTCACAAAGAAATGATGGTTTTTGAAGGAAACATTTCAGGATTTTTCTCCATATAGTGGACTTCAATGGGGATCAACGGGTTGAAGGTCCGAATGGCAATTTTAGTGCAGCTTCAAAGGCCTCTACACGATCCCAGCTGAGGAATAAGAGTCTTATCTAGTGTAATGACCAGCCATTTAAGAAAAAAAAAAACAATAATAAAAAATTCTATATTTTTTAACCATAAATGTTCATCTCGCACTAGCTCTGTGTCCATGACTTCATGCATTACATAATCACATTGTGACGTAGACGGAAGCACTGATCCTGTGCTTACAAATGTGCAAAGAAAGTCAAACGCCCTGTACAAAAAGGTAAAACAACAATGTCGGAAGATTTTGAAGTTGGAATGGAATTTTTGAACTAGAGTACACAGATGAAGAACTAACCAAGCATGACCTTTCCAGTGAGAATTATGCAATGCGAGAAGTCGTAGACACGATTTTTTTAGAAAACGACATATCCTTTCACTAGATAAGACCCTTATTCCTCATCTTGGATCGTGTAGAGTCCGTTGAAGCTGGTTTGAAACTGCAATTTGGACCTTCAATCTGTTGATCCCCATTGAAGTCCACTATATGGAGAAAAATCGTGGAATGTTTTCCTCGAAAACCTTTTCTTTTCAACTGAAGAAAGAAAGACACGTCTCGGGTGACAAGGGGGTGAGTAAATGATCAGGAACTGGAAGTGAACTTAATCCTTCAAGGAATTGCTAATTAGCATGCATATTACTAGCATATTGATGCTTATTAGTACTTATAAAACACATATTAATGCATGCCCGCCCCAATAGCACACATACGTCTGCAAGATGTCCGTTAAAGATCGCTTCATCTGATGTGCACAAACATCTGACAGACGTGTGTCAGTTTTACATACATTGTAAATCATAAACATCTTAAAGACATCTAATAAACGTCTATTTGACATCTGATAGGAAACGTCCTATAGATGTACTGCAGATGAGCAAACACTCTAAAAAATATATGTCTTGCAGATGTAAAAACAGACTGTTGTACGTGTGCGTATCACGGCGCACATATTCTAGATCTCTTAACCCTACCCAATACCTAAACATAACTATCAATAAGCAGCAAATTGGGTGTTTATTGTATGAAAACTTTTAGTCAGTAGTGAATGTGTGTTCTCTAATATAAAGTGTTACCATTTTTTTTGTTTTTGAAAGAAGCCAATCAAGTTGGACATAACTTTAAAACAACATACAAAAAATCTTAGCAACAATATAGGTACATTTAAGAGACAATTAAGCAGTTGATATTTTCATAAATTTTTGAAGTAGAGAAAGTTAACTCATGCATTTATCTTTAAATGATCATGTAACTTAAATATTTTTATTAGTGGAAACTTAACCAACTCAGTAAATGTTAACTTGCTAATTAGAGTACATTTACACTAGTGTGTTTTTGTTTTAAAACTCATAACTTTGCAAGGTTATACCTGTCGTTTATACTACTCCAGCGTTTTGGACTTTTGAAAACACTACAGACCCCATTTTAGTTTGAAAACTCTGGAGTTGTGTTTTAGTGTAAATGGAGTAGATGCCCCATTCGACCGCTCCAAGCACATAGACGCATCCACCATCTAAATAATAGGGCATCTACCTACACATATCTATAGTTGTACCTGCATGAATGGTCATGTGACACACGTTTTTGGTTGTGTAGTGTGGATGGGGACTGTTTCTGAAGTGCGGTGAAATGGCAGCGTAGAGGATCTCTTCATTTTAAAACAAAAACACACTAGTGTAAACGTAGCCTATGACTCAGTGCATTAACTAGTATAGTTAATGCATATAGAATGAGTAAGGTCATATAGAACATTTATGACACGGCTCTGTGGAATACTCGATTCTGATTGGTCAGTCACCACATTCCAAGTTTTGATATTCCCGGATAACAACCGGTAAAAAAAATTTATAACAAAGGCTCGACCAGGTAACTGCCTGCATTTATTTAATAAGTACAATTATTTAATGAATTATGTCATCCTGGTATCACGGACTTGCTCTCTTATTTTATACAAATGCAGCTGCTGTCATTTTGCAACGATTGTTTTGTACACTGTAATGGACTATAACATATTTAACAAACTGGTAAGATTTTGAAACATTTTTGTCTTAAATCAATATCTTTTATTGCCATAATTATTTATGTGATGAAATGTTGTTGTATGACTGCACCATGTCCCTTAAACATCTGTCTACTTTGAACTTGCCGCTTCCTAACAACTGCTTTTATAACGGAAGATTTGCGTTCAAATATTTCAACTCAGATCAGTGTTTTATGTCTAATTATTTACTTTTGCGGCAAGAAGCCGTGTAATAAGTGGGATAATAAGCCCTTCAGTCTTATACAACAGTGGGCCCTACGCTTCGCAAACTTTATTCTGCGATAGCAACTGGCTGGATATACATTATCCCTTACTTAACGTAAATCCTACGTCCATCCATCCCAACCCCCCCAGCAGGAAAGGATGAAGCTAATTGGTTGGTTCTTGTCACATGACCCGCGGTGCGCTTGCACATTCTGAAAAGTTAAGATGTTTTTATCTCGATAAGGCGCAAACGCACCTGGAAAAACCGAGCGTGTTGCACCGTGTGCACGTCGCTTCCGTTATGAGTGCGGCTGCCGCTTGCCTACATTTGAAATAACGAACTTGAGCGTGCAAAAGACGCGATATGTGACGCCGGACCACAAAACCTTAAGTAGCACTGGTATATTTGTAGCAATAGTCAAAAATACATTGTATAGGTCAAAATTATCGATTTTTCTTATATGTCAAAAATCATTAGGATATTAAGTAAAGATCATGTTCCATGAAGATATGTTGTAAATTTACTACTGTAAATATATCAAAACTTTATTTTTGATTAGTAATATGCATTGCTAAGAAAATCATTTAGACAATTTAAAGGTGATTTTCTCAATATTTAGATTTTTTTGCACCCTCAAATTCCAGATTTTCAAATAGTTGTATCTCGGACAAATATTGTCCTATCATACCAAACCATGCATTAATGGAAAGCTTATTTATTTAGCTTTCAGATGATGTATTTAAAAAATTGACCCTTATGACTGATATTGTGGTCCAGTATGTGAACAGTCCCTAAGGCTTATTTATTTGATGAAAAATACAGTAAAAAATTATAATATTGTAAAATATCACAATAAAAAAAAAAAAAAAAACTGTTTTCTGTTTGAATATATTTTAAAATGTAATTTATTTCTGTGATCAAAGCTGCATTTTCAGCAACATTACTCCAGTCTTCAGTGAATGCCTTTCCTGTCACTTTTGTTCAATTTAATGCATTCTAGCTGAACAAAAGTATTAATTCTTTAAAATTCTTTAAACGGAAATGTATATTTTTATAGTTGTGAATCTCTCAGTGGGTGGGTGTTAACAGCCTCAACAACTCAACTTCCTGCTGACACTGTTGACTATCCAACAACATGCAGCATGTTTGACATTATTGTCCAGTCATTGTGGGGGACTCATGACTCATCAAGTGACCAATTAGATCAAAACCTTTTCTTTATGTTGTTATTTAAAAATCACAACAAAAGTTGTGGGACATGTGTCCCATGTTTGTCGCACACAGTCCACTCAATCTCAGCCGATGTTGGAGAAAGACCACATCATCACGTTATTGATGTTTAAGGGAGGGCTGAGATGAAAGAACAACCTAAATAGTGTCTAGAAACACCTTTGACACATTCAGACATACGCAAAAGATCAGTGCGTACGTGTTCAGTATGGTGTTCAGTATGCTCTCACGTCAGCGCTCCATCTGGAACACAAACACTCACACCTCCATTAATTAGCTGTCAAATCAGCTTAAATGATGATTGGACACAGTGTTCTTCATGACGCACACTGTCATAGTGCAGCCATTAGTACCGGCTCCACTGAGATCTCTCTCGCTCTCTCTCTCGCTCTCTCATTTTACATTGTGCAGCTGCTTTAAAGGCTTTTATGTACAAGATCAATACTAATGTAAGAAATGAGTATACTTTTTGTGGAAAGACAAAGCTGATATTTAGAATTACATAAAGTGCAGTGGACTGTCATTATTTAATTTAATGGATGGAGAACTTTTTCATTACACTTTAGTTATAGTTTTAAAATTGTTTTATGTCTTATAATATGCACTACTGTTTAGGGACAATACGATTTTTTTGAGAAATTAATACTTTTATTCATTAAGGATGCACTTTCTATTTATCAAAGAATCCTAAAAAAAAAGTATACCCTGATAATAACATGTTTCTTGAGCAGCACATCAGCATATTACACTGATTTCTGAAGGATCATTTGACACTAAAGACTAGACTAATGATGCTGAAAATTCAGCTTTGATCACAGAAATAAATTCATTATTTAACCCTTTTACTGGTGAGTTTAAAATATTCTATCTGACCCCGAGTTTTCATAGGCGACCATTATTTTAGAACGTTCCCGTTGTTGTTTCCATGGCGACGCGTCATGATTGTCGCGTGACACACCACAGCCACTATAGCACTGTATGACAGACGTATTGCTTTTATTTCGTTTTTTTCCTTTTTTTATTAAAAATATTTACACACTTGCTTACTGTAACGCCACGCCAGCAGAGGGAGCCCTCTCCCGAATACTGACTGCACGCTCCCTCTGCTGCTTCCACTTCCACTTCCTGTTTGGCACTACATAAGCGATCACCATGTGCTACCATGTGCGAAGTATTGCCAGTTCCACTGCCTTACCGAGCGTTTACTATTACTCTGTCTGATTACCTGTTGCCGTCTTGCCTTACCTGGATTCTGAGTTTACGGATTACCCCTTTTGGATTTGTTTGACCGTGTGGACTGCTTTCAAGGTTTGACCCCTTATCAGCCTGTTGACTACCTCTCTTTGGATTTCCCCTTTTGTTACGGTTGCTATATTGGACTGCCTTTTCGCTTTTTGACCCACTGCCTGCCTTATCACATTGCTGCTTGGTTTACGTTTATGTTTATCCGCTGTCGGACTGCTTTCCCGGTATTGACCTACTGCCCGTTTCTCTGTACTGTTGCTGTCTGTAAATAAACTCCGCAAATGGATTCTTCTTCTGCCTCAGCGTCCGCTTTACAGAATACTTCGCCTACCATGAATCCAGCGGAAGTTTCCAATCTCCAAGCAGCATTCGCTTATCAAAGCGAGATCCTGAAGAGCTATCAGGAACAACTCAGCAAACTCCAATCCGTCAACGAACATTTAACACAGTACATCCGAGTGCTGCCTCCGCCCACGCCTAAGACGGTAAGCTTCGCTCTGCCTGATAAATTTGACGGTACTGCTGAGTTGTGTAAGGGGTTCGTCCGTCAGGTTAAATTGTACTTTGATCACCAAGGTGACAAATTTGCAACCGAAGAAACGAAATGTGCATTCCTTATGACGCTCCTGACGGGCAAAGCTATTGACTGGGCTTCCGTGGTGTGGGACTCCGATGCACAATTTAAACGCTCTGTTGACTATTTTTTAGACCAGCTTCGGGAGGTGTTTGAATATCCCGCGGGGGGCAGGGATATTTCAACGCAACTAATTAAATTGCAGCAAGGAGATCGCGCTGCTGCTGAGTACGCCATTGAATTCAGAACCCTGGCTGCCCAGAGTGGATGGAATGATGTTTCACTAACAGCTATGTTCTACCACAGCCTCAATCCCGCTCTACAAACAGAGTTGGCCTGTCGTAAGGAGGATTTATCGTTCTCTGATTTTGTCTCTCTCACAGTAAAAATAGATAATCTCATGAGACAACATTCTAAACAGAAGCCTGAAAGAAATCATCCACGCAGACTCCCCACAACCGCATCCTCGTTGTCTTCTCCACCGGAAGAACCAATGCAACTCAACATCTCCAGATTGTCAGCAGAGGAGAGGGAAAGACGTCGAGCCCTCAACTTGTGCTATTATTGTGGAGGGACAGGTCATCGCAGCCTTGGATGTCCCCTTAAACACCAAGCCAACCCCAGGGTAAATATAGACCATTTTGCCTTCCCTAACAATCGTTCTTTCACCCTGCCTATTGTTTTGGAAAATGATACTCTGTCTCTTGAACTCACTGCCATGATAGACTCGGGAGCAGCGCTGAACATCATCAACCGTGCCGTGGTGGAGAAACACAAGATCCCCGTTCAACCTTGTACACCCCCTATAAAGATCAAAGCCATCGATGATGCCCTCATCGGGAAAGGAATCACCCATCAGACAAGGACACTCACCCTCAAGGTCAGCCTGTTACACCACGAATCCATCACCTTCTACGTCGTGGACTCCCCTAAGCACGAGGCTATACTAGGATTCCCCTGGCTCTCCATTCACGACCCGGACATTTCCTGGTATCATGGTGAGCTGACCCATTGGTCTACCTTCTGCCAAGAAAAATGTTTGTCAGTAAAACCCCAACCCTGTTTCACCACAACTATAGAGAGTCCCATCACCCATAAGACTGTTACCATCCCATCCTGTTATCATGACTTGTCTGAAGTGTTCAGCAAGATCAAAGCAACCCAACTACCACCACACCGTCCCTGGGATTGCGCTATCGATCTCCTTCCCAATGCCATGCCTCCTAAAAGTAAAGTTTACCCCCTGTCACAGAAGGAAAGTCAAGCTATGGACGAGTACATCCAAGAAGCCTTGGACTCCGGGTTCATCCAAACATCCACTTCCCCCGCTGCAGCTGGTTTCTTCTTCGTGGAAAAGAAGGACGGGGGACTGCGACCCTGCATCGATTATAGAGGTTTGAATAATGTCACTGTTAAATTCCGTTATCCTCTCCCTCTGGTACCTTCTGCATTGGAACAGTTACGGGAGGCCACCATCTACACCAAATTAGACCTGAGAAGTGCCTACAACCTGATTCGTATTCGGGAGGGAGATGAATGGAGGACCGCCTTCCTCACCACTAGGGGGCACTATGAATACCGGGTGATGCCCTACGGGATGGCCAACTCCCCAGCGGTCTTCCAATCGTTCATCAACGAGATTTTCAAGGACCTCCTCAACAAATACGTCATCGCCTACATTGATGACATCCTGGTCTACTCTAAGACAGAGGAGGAACACGTTGATCATGTACGTACCGTCCTGTCAAGGCTCCTCCAGAATCAACTGTATGTGAAGGCAGAAAAATGTGAATTCCACGTTCACCAAACCTCGTTCCTCGGATATCATATCAGCCATCAAGGGGTCAAGATGGACATTACAAAGATTCAGGCAGTCACTGAATGGCTGAGACCTACCACGGTTAAGGAGCTGCAACGTTTCCTGGGCTTTGCAAATTTTTATCGAAGGTTCATTCGAAACTACAGCATGGTTGCAGCCCCCTTAACATCACTCCTGAAGGGAAAGCCATCCAAGCTAGCATGGACCGAAATGGCCAACCAAGCGTTTGTCTCCCTCAAGGAAAGATTCACTTCAGCCCCCATCCTAAAACATCCCGATCCCAACTTACCCTTCATAGTGGAGGTCGATGCTTCAGATTGCGGCATAGGAGCAGTTCTGTCCCAAAGACACGGTCAGCCAGGCAAATTGTATCCATGTGCATTCTTCTCCAGGAAACTAACTCAGGCAGAGCGTAATTACGATGTGGGGAATAAGGAACTTCTCTCAATGAAAGCAGCTATTGAAGAATGGCGACACTGGCTCGAGGGCGCTACTTACCCTTTCCAAGTAATCACTGATCATAAGAACCTTGAATACATCAAGAGCGCTAAACGCCTAAACCCAAGGCAGGCTCGTTGGGCACTCTTCTTCACTCGTTTTCAGTTCACGGTCACTTACAGACCCGGCAGTAAGAACAGCAAGGCTGATGCTCTCTCACGACGACATGATCCTCCTCTTGAACTACAACCTCCCGAACCCATACTCCCACCTATTGTCATCCTCGCCCCCATTTCCTGGGATATCATGGAGGAAATTCAGCGTGAGCAACAACACGAACCACCACCCTCCGCTTGCCCCGCAAACAAGCACTTCGTACCCAACAACTTACGGAATCGTGTGATGCAGTGGGTCCATTCCTCACTTAGTGCAGGACATCCAGGTATCTCACGAACCCTCCAACTCACGAAAAACACATTCTGGTGGCCTTCCATGAACAAGGATGTAACAACCTTTGTAAAATCATGCTCCCTCTGTGCTCAATCCAAGACCCCCAAGGAATTACCGTCCGGTCTCCTCCAACCACTTCCCATCCCACAACGCCCATGGTCCCACCTATCCATCGATTTTATCACCGACCTGCCGCCCTCCAACGAATTCACTGCCATATTGGTAACTATTGATCGTTTCTCCAAGTCTTGTCGCCTCATACCCCTGAAAGGCCTGCCTTCCGCCATGGAGACCGCTCTCGCCCTGTTCCACAACGTATTTCGCATTTATGGCCTTCCAGAAGATATAGTGAGTGATAGAGGCACCCAGTTCACCTCTCAAGTTTGGAGGGCGTTCTGTAAGCAACTCGACATTAATGTGAGCCTGACCTCAGGATACCACCCTCAAGCCAATGGACAGGTGGAACGACTGAACCAAGAAATTGGAAGGTACCTGAGAACATACTGTAATCGGGAACAACATAGGTGGTCGGAGTTCCTCCCTTGGGCTGAATATGCCCAAAACTCTTTAACCCATTCATCTACAGGTCTCACCCCCTTCCAGTGTGTCCTGGGGTTTCAACCGCCGATGTTCCCGTGGTCCGGCGAACCCTCCTCAGTCCCAGCAGTCGATGACTGGATAAGGCGTAGTGAGAGGGTGTGGGACAGTGCCCATGTTCGTCTCCAGCGGGCTGTCAGAGTGCAGGAAATGCAAGCCAACAGACGACGCCGCCCACACCCTCCCTACCAACCTGGGCAACGGGTCTGGCTCTCCACTCGGGACATCAAGCTGCGGCTGCCCAGCAGGAAGCTCTCCCCAAGGTATGTAGGTCCTTTCAAAATTCTACGAAGGATTAATGAGGTTACCTATCAGTTAGAGCTTCCTGCTAACTATCGTATCTCTCCCTCTTTCCATGTCTCCCTCCTGAAACCGGTCCACCCGGACGCTGACCCCGGCCATGAAGCCCCAGAGCCGCCACCACCCTTGGATATTGACGGGACTCCCGCATATCAGGTGAACGAGTTGCTGGACTCGCGCCGTCGAGGGGGTCAGCTCCAGTATTTGGTGGACTGGGAGGGGTATGGACCCGAGGAGAGATCGTGGGTGGCCGCCCGCGACATCTTGGATCCTTCACTCATTGAGGAGTTTCACCGAGCCAGACCCGACCGACCAGCGCCACGACCACGGGGGCGTCCACGTCGAGCTCCAGGAGTCGCTCCTAGGGGGGGGGATTCTGTAACGCCACGCCAGCAGAGGGAGCCCTCTCCCGAATACTGACTGCACGCTCCCTCTGCTGCTTCCACTTCCACTTCCTGTTTGGCACTACATAAGCGATCACCATGTGCTACCATGTGCGAAGTATTGCCAGTTCCACTGCCTTACCGAGCGTTTACTATTACTCTGTCTGATTACCTGTTGCCGTCTTGCCTTACCTGGATTCTGAGTTTACGGATTACCCCTTTTGGATTTGTTTGACCGTGTGGACTGCTTTCAAGGTTTGACCCCTTATCAGCCTGTTGACTACCTCTCTTTGGATTTCCCCTTTTGTTACGGTTGCTATATTGGACTGCCTTTTCGCTTTTTGACCCACTGCCTGCCTTATCACATTGCTGCTTGGTTTACGTTTATGTTTATACGCTGTCGGACTGCTTTCCCAGTATTGACCTACTGCCCGTTTCTCTGTACTGTTGCTGTCTGTAAATAAACTCCGCAAATGGATTCTTCTTCTGCCTCAGCGTCCGCTTTACACTTACCATGTATTCACGAATAAAACCTTTATAAATTATCTGGATCGTGATCTATAATGTGAGATGGGCGCCGCCATGTTAAATTCACCAGTTTCTCCCGAAATACATGCAAGTAAGTGGCTGGTGAACTGGGAAAGGAATGGAGTGAATTATATCATTACTTACACTATGTGTATCTGATATGAATCAAACACGTCGGCAAATTATACTTGAATGGATTGTTATTGATGCTTCCACAGACATCCGTGTGTATTTTACAAACTCTACATGTATTGTTTTACTAGTACTTATGCGTATTTAAATGTCTGAAACCCACATAACCCGTTATGTGGTTGAAAACACTGCATAATTGCGATTATATGACAAGTGCAGCTCGTGTCTCTCTCTCTTGGCGCCAGCCAACGCGCGAAAACTCAGTTTGAATTTGGCAGTTGCGTGACGTCACCGAATGTTCTAAATCCCATATGTGGGATCGTACTCCCAGGGGCACAGAAATAAGAATCCCGTATGTGGGACCGTACCGCCAATTGTAAGTTTTTACTGTACTTTGATTTTTAAAACCTCACTGACCCAAAATGTTTTAACAGTGTATTTCTAAGTGGAGCAGGGCAACAAGCTAAACAAAGAACAGGATTTCTGTTCTGTTTCTGTTTTCCAGATTTATGAATCTGGAAAAGATTGAATCGTGAAAAGTTCGAAAATGGATGTTGTTATTGTTGTCTGTGAGTACTGCACGCCATTATTGTGGTTATCACATGTTACGTCCCCTGTGGAGAATTAGGGGTACAAGGAAACATAAAATTCCAGGCTTCATTTTAAAATTCCATTCTTTTTCTTTTCTTTTCCATACATGCTACAAAAAGCTGACCTCATAAACTTTTGTGCAGACATGAAAGTCTGACTCAGTCAACCTCCCCAGCGCACCTCCTCTTTATTATCTTAGTGATTTGCTGTTCAGTGATGTTTATGTGGTGTTTGTTTATGGGGGCACCACGCAGCCCCACACGCTGCTCATTGTTCCAGCCATCTGCTTTCTGTTGCTCACGATGCGGTTTGTCTCCACAGCAACTGCTTCGGCTGCAGGAAGAGCTGAAGGGGAAGGAGCTGGAGCTGGAGCAGGCCAGAGATGAGCAGCGCTACCTAGAGGGAGAGGTCCTCAGCCTCAGGGAAAAGGTTGGACAAATTTTTTGACCATTTTGCTAAACAATCTGAATTTCCATACGCATAATAATGTTATTCGAGGGCCCAAACAATGATTTTGAGGGACAGTGTTGGGAGTAGGGATGTTAACCGATGACCGTTTGACCGGTGGTTGACCGTATCAACGTTAACCGGTCAAAGTTGTCGGTAGTCGGTTAAAAAAAAAAGAGATATCTAAATTAGGCTATTATAGACAGTGGACTATACGCTACTACAGTTAGCCATCTCATTCCTCATCTTTTTGTGTTAAGTGAACAAATTATCCCTCACACTCAATTTTTCATAACTCGCCTGTTTGTACTTAATAAACCAATAAAAACATTTGGCGCGAGGTCACAGCGTTTGGGTTGGCGCGCTCACAAGGTTTGCGAAAAGTAAAGGCAACAGGCTAAAACACTCGAGGTTAGAGCGGCGTCTCTTCGGAGCTGTCATTTTCTTAAATGAGCCGTGGCAATGTTTCAAATGAGCTTCTAACCTAGACAAACGCCTTTATTTTCAAAGCGATCACCTTGTACCCAAACCATTTGAAACTAAGGAGCCATTTGTCCTACGATTACATACAACAAGCTCTTCGGCGCCGCGTTTGCGGGACTCATGTTTCGCGCTGTAGGGGATTTTAAAAAAGTGACGTGAGTGGCAGTGTGTGTGTGTGTGTGCGGGAGGCAGAGCGGCAGAGAGATGCGACAGAGTTGCGAAATTGCAGGCGCGGCTCGAAATGGCTGTTATTTCAAATAGCGTACCATATTTTAAACTAATCGGTTAACCGGTTTCAACCGGCTAATGAGGCTCGGTGGTCGGTCAAGAAATTTTTTAGTTTTCGCCATCCCTAGTTGGGAGAGCTACTTTGAAGCTGCTGCTACTTAATTTGAAATAAGTCTTAAGTTTGTTTTGCAATCAACACAATTACATAGCAGAAAACTATGCGGATGCCAAGGTGGCAATATTAAACATTATTTTTTTTCCCCCAACAAAAGCTGATTTCTTTTACGTTTTTCTGCTAAATAATTTCTCGGGAAATATTCCTTACAAATAATGTTTTAATAATAATTAAATTAGTAGTAGTACTATCATTGCATTAAGTAATATATTTCTGTCACAGTTTTTTCAAGTTAAACTGAACTTTTATTTTGCCGGGTTGCTGTGAAAATTTTTATGATGATAGTTTTTCTCAAAAGAAACAGTAAGATGCTCATGAAGTGACACTCAGAGCAGTTCTAGAGATTATGTTTATGTGTTCATGTACTCATATATGTGACCCTGGGCCACAAAATCAGTCATAACTTTTCGAAATTGAGATTTATACATCACCTGAAAGCTGAATAAATAAGTTTTCGAGATACAGCTATTTGAAAATCTGGAATCTGGGTGAAAAAAAATCTAAATATTGATCACCTTTAAAGTTGTCCAAATGAAGTTTTAGCAATACATATTACTATTCAAAAATTAAGTTTTGATAAATTTATGGTAGAAAATTTACAAAATATATTCACAGAGCATGATCTTTAATATCCTAATGATTTTTGGCATCAAATATAATTTAAAAAAAAAATGATTATTTTGACCTAGAAAATGTATTTTTGCATACTGATAAAAATATACCCATGCTACTTAAGACGCGTATCGGTTTTGTGGTCCAGGATCACATATTGAGGCGGCAGAGGTTGAAAACACAGCAAGCGTCAGATGCGCTTCAGTATGTGCTGTAAATGAAACTACGTGTCTGCATCATTCATTCACACAGAAACACACAGAACATGGAGGATTCATATTTAAATAGACTATTTCTTAACATTCATGAACACTAGTCCATATCACATTTTGATTTAAGTGTACTGACCTACTTTTGATTTGATCCAAATTTGTCAAATTCTGTGACATTTCATGTTGTACAGTAAATCCCATTTTTATGACTGGATTCCACAATTCGCATAGCGGAAATCATAGGGCCCTATGAATTATATATATATATTTTTTTTTTTTTTTAAAATATATTTGGATATAATGCAACATTTACTTTCAGCCAATGGCTCTCGATTCCATTCCATTTTTGGTCCTACACAGTAAAATTTTGGGAACTGGGATTTGGGATTCTGAACCACTTCACTCACTTTGATTTCCCACTGACTTATTTGAGAAAAGTAGTGAACATTTTATGCACGCTTGTTTGATCAGTTCACTCGACTGTAAAGCTTCACATGCAATATATAATTGTGTCTCTACTTTAAAAAGTAGCCTTCAGTTACTTACCAGCACTGTTCGGGAGTTACTTTGTAGATGGACACAAAGCCTTATGTAAGCCATTAAGAGCACTGTTCGCTTCAGATATACTGCATTTTGGCAGTATCTGCCTCCTCATGTGTGACAGCGGGAAGCTCTGCAGCCTGGGGTCACTTACTGTCCTCGCTCCCCCTGTGCATGCAGCGAGAAACGCAACTCAACATGGCAGCAGGAGCACAGGGCACACACACACCTGAAAACAGAGACAGCAACGCATGAAAAAGAGCAGGACAGTTTTTTGTCTCAAGATGAATATTCTTTGTTGTGGCTGCAGAAGGGGAACAAGGCTACACTGGAGAGCCAGGTTGTTGATCATTTCCACACTAGACAATGCACAGTCACATATGTCCAGTCTATGAAAGAGATACAGATACAACACAACATCTACATGTGCTGAAAACATTTACAGTGGCCTCAAAAAAGAATTAGCCCAACATGGTATTCTTGTTCATGTCTTTCTTTCTTCAGTCGAAAAGAAATTAAGGTTTTTGAGGAAAACATGCCAGGATTTTTCTCCATATTGTGGACTTCAGTGGTGGCCAACAAGCTGAAGGTCCAAACTGCAGTTTCAATGCAGCTTCAAAGAGCTCTACACAATCCCAGCCGAGGAATAAGGTCATTTCAGTTACAGACAAAAGAGTTTTGAATGTTAAATATGACCTTTGACCTTAAGGAACTTTATCTTATATACTGAACAGACTGTTTCTCTCTTACAGCTTCTTCATCCATGTCAATTTAAATGTAGTGTCTGACTTGATTAAGGTCTATAGAGCTGTTGTCAGTGAGGACAGATGATATGTACTCTCTGTTGCTGAACAGCACAACATGATACCTTATCATTTGTGCCAGTACAGTGGTTTGCCCAGACGCAGGGAATAATGACCAGCCTTGTTTACTCCATTTTCCTAACAGCAGACATTGGTTTGCATGAATGTTATTTGACTGAGATAATAGGAACATCAATAGTCGTGGAGGTCCTGTGGAGCCCATAGTGTATTGCGCTTCTAAACGAACCCGCTAGCAGATGGAAGACGTGTGTACGGTATTTTTAGAACCAGATGGGGTGTGCTTCCACATTTCATAAATATGAAACTGCTATGACCTTCTACAGACACCCTGGCCGTAATGTATGGAATCCCAAATGTGTTTCATTACCCCATTTTTCACAAGCATCCCTTAAAATGTAGTATCAACTCAGCACACCCAAGGCCAGACTGAGGTTTCCCAGAGGTTACATTGTCTGCAGAGCTCCTTCACAGCTGTACTGCAAAATAGGACTGGGTCTGGAAGTGAGTATTTCTGTTTTTTTTTTTTCTTGACAGCTGTTGAGCGCCATGGAATCGGTAGACTTGACAAACCACAACTCCGAAGGCCATGAAAAGGTAAGTCAGGCCAATGTTGCTCTACGCACAGCGTCACTGTCCATCACGTCACTGACGATCACCGGTGAGATTAATTTGCAATACCAGCACACATCAAAAGAGGTGTGTGAACTGCTATCATTGCATCATCCCTTCATTTCTCTTCACACCATGAGCTCTCCGGCAGAAGTTAATTTTAGACTACTGATCTGTATGTTCAGTCAGAATATGGTTTCCCTCTGCTTTCCTGCATAGAATAAAGACTCCCAAACTGAACAGTGTACAAGGAGTGTCAGAAAACTTTTATTAATGAGGAATATTTACAACCAGGAATTGAATTTCAGATTTTTTATTTTTTATTAACTCAATAAATTGAAATAAATTCCTGATTAAAGAGATTCACAATGATGGCCTATATCCATTAAAGGGATAGTTCACCCAAAAATTTAAAATTCTGTCATTAATTTCTCACCCTCATATTGTTCATCTTTGGGACAGGAATTAAGATATTTTTGATTACACAACTGAAATGTTCAAGGCCCAGAAAGGTAAAATAGTCCATGTGACATCAGTGGTTCAACTGCAATGTGGGCAAAGAAAACAAAAATTATGGCTTTATTCAACAATTTCTTCTCTTTTGTGTCAATCTCTGCCACACATTCACAACAAAATACCAAAATGCAAGCCTGTGTCTTCTTCTGTTTGTAAACAAGGTGCAGCACATTCAGATTGTATGTCAGAATGCCGGCTCCTGCATCAGCAGCACCACAAGTATGCGCTGTGTACTCTTGTGAATGCGGAGAGAAGAAATTGTTTAATAAATTCATTATTTTTTCTTTTGCTTTGGGCACAAAAAGTATTCTTGTGGCTTCAGAACATTACAGTTGAACCACTGATGTCACATGGACTATTTTAATGATGTCCTTATTACCTTTCTGGCCCTTGAATGTGTCAGTTGCATTGCTGTCTATGTATGGTCAGAAAGCTCTTTGATTTCATCAAAAATATCTTAATTTGTGTTTTGAAGATGAACAAAGGACTTACGGGTTTGGAATGACATGAGGATGAGTAACTAATGACAAAATTTTTATTTTTGGGTGAACTTTCCTTTGAACTATTCCTGACTGTTAAATTAAATACTAATGTCGATAACATAATAAACACACTGACAAGATATATTTTTAAATAACTGGTTGACCCCATTGTTAGACGAAGCGCTCTACAATCTAGACAGACAGTTAAGATTTAATGGAGCTTATATTAATATTTTGAATCAGCTTTTATTTTTATATTTACCATTTTCATTTTAGAGTTTTAGTAGTTTCAAGTTTTAGTAAATGTCTGTTTTTGTCATTTTATTAGATTTTGTTGTTTTCCATGTCTTTGTATTACTTTGTCAGTTTTAATTTTTTTTAGTACATCAAGTTAAACAAAATGAACAAGACAATGAAAAAAAAAAATCTAAAATTAAAAAATATTTGATTTTATGTTAATTAACATTTAATGCTTAATTAAACTTTCACTGTAATTTTTACTGCAATGTCTTCACATTCAATTATATACTTATAAATTATGATTAAAAGCAGAAATGATTAATGCATTTATTGTCGCTAACCCACAATTTTATGAATATTACGACTTTTAAGTCCTGCATCGAACCATGATAAGGCTAAAACTATGGAAGCCCAAAAAAAGGTATTTGCAACTTTTTTGAGTTTACATCTTACAATTCTGAGAAAAAGTCAGATTTGCGAGATATAAACTCACAATTCTGACATTTTTTTCCCCTCAAATTAGTGTGACAAACTCACAATTGCAAGTTTATATCTCACAATTCTGACTTTATAGCATGCAATTGCAAGTTAAGTCAGAATTCTGAGATATAAACTCACAATTCTGAGAACATATCAGTTTTTTTCCCTCAAAATTGGACTTTATGACTCGCAATTGTGGATTTATATCGCACAATTCTGAGAAAAAAGAATTGTGAGATATAAACTCACAATTGCTAGTTATAAAGTCAGAATCACAAGATATAAACTCACAATTCTAAAAAGAATTTCTCAGAATTGCAAGATATAAACTCACAATTTTGACTTTTTCTCGCAATTGTTAATTTACATATCGCGATTCTGACTTTTTTTCTCAGAATTGCGTAATATAAACTCATAATTGCAAGTTATAGTCAGATTTGCAGGACAGACTCACAATTCTAAGAAATAAAGTCAGAATTGAAAGATATAAACCCACAATTGTGAATTTTTTCTCTCAGAACTGCAAGTTTATGTCTTGCAGTTCTGACTTTATAGCATGCAATTGCGAGTTTAAGTCAGAATTCTGAGATATAAACTCAAAATTCTGAGAACATCAGTCTTTTTTTTCCCCTCAAAATTGGGCTTTATAACACAATTGCGAATTTATATCTCGCAATTCTGACTTTTTTCCCAGAATTGTGAGATATAAACTCGCAGTTGTGACTTTTTCTCAGAATTGCAAGGTATAAATTCATAATTGTGACTCTTCTCATAATTGTGAATTTATATAATCACAATTCTGACTTTATAACACATAATTGTGTTATTAAATAGAATTTGTGAGATATAAACTCACAATTCTGAGCACATATCAGTCTTTTTTCCCTCAAAATTGGACTTTATAACTCGCAATCGCAGAAGTTTATATCTCACAATTTTGAGAAAAATGTCAGAGTTGTGAGAAAAAAAAATTCTGAATTGTAAACTTCAAACTCACATTTGCAAGAAAAAAGTCAAAATTATGAGTTTTTGATCTTGCAGTTCTGACTTTATGTTTTGCAATTGTGATTTTATATCACACAATCTAAGAAAAAATAATTGGGAAATAAAAAGTCGCAATACCGTTTTTTTATTATTATTATTCAGTGGCGGAAACAGGCTACAGTACTAAAACAGCATTTTATCTCGAATCAGAGGCTGTTCTCTAGTCCTTCAAAGAAACATGCCAGACATGAGGCACAGATTACCTAGCATGGTCTATCAAAAAAAAAAAAAAAAAAAAAGTGTAACTGTTTGGACTCATTCCACCCGAATGCAAAAACTACACTAAATGATATATATTTTAGCTTAAAAAGATGCAAAATCATCCCACAATAATTGTGGAATTTAATTATCAAATGTATAAATCTATGTTATGTCTTTTGGAAACTGCATTCAAAATCCATTTAGCTCAAAAATCTGAGGCGGTATATTTCCCTTCAGTTTGAAAGGGCATGATGTATAGCCTATACATAATGTAAAGTTTTTTTTCAAGAGTTAATGATTTTCCATATATAGCTAAAGGCACATATGCACTGCTTCCTCCATTTAGATTTTTTTTCACTGATGGTTCCTGAAAATTCACTGCGCAGGACGTTTGCTATAATTTTGATTTAACCTCTACGTGACTTACGTCCTGCCATCTTGAGCAGCATCTTGGAAGAAGAGCCTCTTAAATGTCAATAGGCATTGATTTCTCTGAACGCGGCAGAATGCGGTGCATTTTCAGTAAAGACTAGCAGGCATGCCCTACCAACTCAACAGTTTGCATGATCCCATCTCTCTCTTATCTGCTTCGTGAAGGTTATTCTGCATCCTGATGCATTTTTTTTCCTTTGTATGCATGTGAACAGGGAGTCAATGGCACGGCGGCACTCTACCACCATCGAGAGAAGAATAACGATGCGGTCATTTGGGGTCCTTTGAGATCAGAGAAAGAGGCTCTCTTGCTCGGTAATTATTCCAACTCCGCTTCATGCCGTTTTGATCTATAAAACATCTTGAGCCGTGTGCTGAGGGGCTTGAATACCAGATGGGCTTGGAGGATTGAGTCCTAGCTTAAAAGCGCAGGAGGGCGAGCAGGTGCAGGAGCAGCCAAGCAGTTGAACGCAATGCTGTCCGGCCAGCCAGCGTTTGAACCGCTGTGATAACAATGACTAGGAAAGGCGAGGGAAGCGAGACAGGACACCGCTGCAACACCTCGGCCTTTCTGTCATGTTTTTGGATGATGATCCTTAGGAGGAGCTCAGGGGAGCTGTTCTTCTTTTTGCCAAGCGCTTCATTGGCTCTATCCCAGAGAAGACCACACAGGCTTCGCTCTATCTAATGGCTGCACAACACCGCTGCTCGCAAAGAGGACACATACACTGCATTGACGGAGCAGGGAACGTCAGCCAGGCTCGGAGGCCCTCAGCCAGAAAAGCCAAACTCATTTGAGCAGAACAAAGTGAAGGGGCGAACTGAAGAACGCAAATTGTTTTAGTCTCCAGGCGCTCCCGTACTAGCTCTGAAGAGGACGTCTAATGCAGTTATTGGATTAGCTTGCTGTGCAAACATAATTTCGTATAAGCTTCCTCCGTTAGGCCATTCAAATGAGTTTGTTTGGTTAGATTTCTCATACGAGTATGCGAAAACAGATATGTTTATCTCAGTAAGCACGACGCGCTCTAGCAGAACGGAGACGTATGGTGTCCGCTCGGCTGTTCTGCGTTGCATTTTAAATCAGAAAGGACATCTTGAGACTCCCCTTCCCTCCCCAAGTGCGGCTCTGTGAAAGTAGGTCTTGTGGAGGGAATTGAAAGAGGTTCCTCTGTAATTGGCGGCGTTACGGCATATAAATCAAGGAAATAAATATTGGCTCGGGCCCTTCAGGCAAGGCACTATATCCTGTGCTTCTGCATCAGTGCTTTACCTTTGCAGGACCTCTCCGAAGTAATCAGCTTAAGTGGGGGAGGGATGGTGCATTTGCTCCAGGCGGCGTATTTATGACTGTGCCACTGCATCTCTTGTCTTGCCTACTAGTCAGAAGCAACATATGTTCATTCACAAGCTTGCTCTGTTGTCTGTCTCTCCACACAGGAATCATATCAACCTTCCTCCACGTCCACCCATTTGGAGCTAACATTGAATATCTGTGGTCTTACATCCAGAGACTTGATACAAAGGTGATTATTTGTTTCAATTCAAAAGTTGGTTCACCCAAAAATCTAAATTCTGTCATCACTGCACCAATGGTTCATGTCCAAACCTATAAGACATCGGTCAAACTTCAAACGCAAATGTGACCCTGGACCACAAAACCAGTCATAAGTTTCAGTTTTTGAAATCGAGATTTATATTATCTGAAAGCTGAATAAGCTTTCCACTGATGTATGGTTTGTTAGGATATTACAATATTTGGCCGAGATACAACTGTTTGAAAATCTGAAAGAAAAAAGAAAAATCACTCATTTTGACCTGTACAATGTATTTTTGGCTATTGCTATACTTAAGACTGGTTTTGTGGTCCAGGGTTACAAATTAAGATGTGTGCAATTAATCCTAAGAGGTCTCCATTGAAAGTCCATCCAACCAAGCCTTTGAAGATCCAAAAAGATCATAAAGGCATCATAAAAAAATCCATAGGAATGTAGTGAAGAATCTCTTATATGATAAACAGATTTCATTTAGTCATTTATTTACATATTAACACACATACTTAGAGTGCATCACATATGGTAAACAGAAGCTAGCTTGAACAAACCTCATCAGTTCTTGTGCATCAGAGAGCAAATGAGCAATGATGAGCAAATGTCATTAATAAATTACAGAATTTTCATTTTTGAGTGAAAAATCCCTTTAATTCATTTCAACATCATGGCAACGAGTGCATGCAGGATTAACAAAAGATTAGAAATAATCTCATTTCGGTCAATATGTTATATGAGCCATATTTTTGTCATCCCTATGACCCTTAAATACCGCATGAAATATCAGAGGGGCTGTTTGCATCCAGGGGTGATCAGCAATGGCACAGCACGGCTTATTTGTATCCCAGCAGCCTGGTGGAGCTTGTCCAGTATACAACAAAATGCAAATTTCATGTGTCAGATGTGGCCTGCCGGGCACCGAATGTGTTCTGACATTTTGCATGGTGGCACTTGTGTGCAGGCAAACATTTTTTTTTACACAACTCCCCTTCCCATTGTTTCCTGTCTATACTTTCACTGTCTTTATAAAGAAAATAAGAAAGCTACTGTTGCAATAATACTGTATATTCTACTTTATAATATTGTTTAATATATGTAGGGTTACCAGGTTTGTACAACAAAACCTGCCCAATTGCTATTCAAAACTAGCCCAAAAGCAGCCCAATGGCGTTTCAAGGGGGGGTCCCTGTTAAAAATCGCATTCAGAATGGTAAAATACCAGTTTTTTGGCGGGACTCCCTGGGTAAAATTACCATTCCAGGGGCTAAATATCACGTTACTGGGGTCGCATCAACCCGCGGACATGAAAAACAACCCACGACAACAGCGTTATAGTAGCCCAATTCTGCGGGAAATCCACGGTCTTGGCAACACTGAACATATGTGACCCTGGATCACAAAACCAGTCATAAGGGTCTTTTTTTTTTCTTTTTTTTTTTTTTACAATAAATAAGCTTTCCATTGACGTATGGTTTGTTAGGATAGGAAAATATTTGGTTGAGATACAACTATTTGAAAATCTGGAATCTAAAAAAATTAAAAATCAAAATATTGAGAAAATCACCTTTAAAGATGTCCAAAGTTCTTAGCAATGCATATTACTAATCAAAAATTAAGTTTTTATATATTTATGGTAGGAAATTTACAAAATATCTTCATGGAACATGATCTTTACTTAATATCCTAATTACTTTTGGCATTAAAGAAAAATCATAATTTTGACCCATACAGTGTATTTTTGGCTATTGCTACTAATATACCCATGCTACTTATGACTGGTTTTGTGGTCAGCCAGTTGTTTTGTAAATCATACTGAGTAAAAGAAATTGACCAATTAGCCTGTATAATGTAAGGTAATGTAATGGAATATATTCTAACATACAACCATTCGAAAGTTTGGGGTCGGTAAGGTTGAATTTATTTGATCGAAAACAGTAAAAAGAATGTATTTGAAATAGAAAACTTTTGAAAGTAGAATAGAATTCTAGTATATATCTAGTAGCATATACTAATTTAATAATGCATGCTTCTACACAAAAAGCAGTAGTATTTTATTTATTTAATTATTTATTTTTTACCTTTGGTTCAAACAGCATCTGTCACCTTTTAATACCTAGTAGATAAACACATTTAAAATTTACAGTCTGGAAAAACAGACCAAAAATATTGATGCTCTCTAGAATATTAATGTTCATCTCTCTAAATTATAAATACCAACTGCCTCTGATTACGAATAGCAAGTAGCAAATCACTGCTTCGTCATCTTCAGGAGAATCTTCAAGTCTCTTTATTTCCTTTTTTTAGCAATAAATTGGTAGCAAAGAAAGTGACTAAAATTTGTTTTTGAAAATGTCTTTATTGCTTTCATTCATGGTCATTTTACCAGTCAGTGAAGTAAATTTGATTGCAAATTTTATCGTTTCATTATCTTCAATAGGAGATAAACCTGCATGCACTCAGGTTTGATGGATTCTTTAAAGGGAACCCCAGATATTAAGACTTATATGGCTTAATAAACCGTAAATGATGTCTCTAACTGAAATATTTAGTTGAAATATTGATACGATGACCACAGCTACTGAAAGAGCTTACAGGTTGCGATGGATATAAGCTAGGCTTAAACTAAATCGATTTTTCCCCACAAGGAGTCTAAACGCCCCTGGATATCGAGTGAAATCCATGCTGAGAAACTCCTTCAATGGCTGCAGCATCATGACGAGTGTCTGCATGTTTACATCCTCCCAGGATGGCATCTAGCATTTCTTGTCTCTGCCGTTCGTAAGCTCTTTCAGTAGCTGTCCTCTACTAAAAGCCTCAAAGGCATCAGGGCTAAAGTGGAGAGAACAAAGACGTGGGTCTTTACGAAGTTTAATTTGTCCACAGGCATCTTCCCTTTCTTTTCTCCTCATCTTATCACTAGGAAAGCAGTGAAGACTTGCATCATGTTGCCTTTCGACTGAAAATTACAACCAAAAGCCGCACAACGTGGTCTCATATTAGTATTTTATTTCCCAAGTTGTGTATTCTGGGTTGTGTTGTGGTAAAAATAGCAACAGGTAGTGCCAGTAACTCACCGAGAGCAACCATTCGATGTCATCAAAACAAAGGCACCCCCCATAGTCCAAAATATGTTTAAAACGATGTGGATTTTATCAATAGCAGAAATCTTTTATGGGTTTTCTACTACATATTTCAGTAAGAGACATAATTTATGTTATATTAAGCCATACAAGTCCTAATACCCAGAGTTCCCTGTAATATCAGATCAGCTGACTAACTTAAAATGCATTTTCAAACTGAAAAAAAAGTTTATATACTCCATGTCTAAATAATGAACAATAAACAGCACAGTAACTGTTTGCAGGAAGCAAATGACAAACATACTAACAAACACATTAGGGCCTTTGATTAATTTCTAAGCCAACAGAGACGAGGATGCAATTGGCAATTTTGTGTCTGTTTATGCACAATATGTTCAACATGCAGAAACAATAACAATCTAAGTGTCGCTTTGCTTCACTCATGTCTCATTCTTCAGATCTCGGCCAGTGAACTTGAAAGACTAATGGTCCGGCTGCCCAACATGTTCAAGCAGGAGTTCAGTGGCGTTGGAGCAACACTGGAGAAGCGCTGGAAGTTCTGCGGATTTGAGGCTCTCAAGTCGGCATGATTCGCAAAGCCACATGCACTGACGCTGAGGCTTCTGGACCTCTGGAGGACTGATCCAGAGTCAGCGAGAAGAGCCGGAGTCTCACTGACACAAACAACAGGCTTTACACCCCGTACCGCCTCAGATCAGATGGCTGCCGCTCCTCTCCAGAGGAAGTGAGACTCTACGTGCGGCGCCGCATCAGATGTATTTACTTGAAAAAGCTCTTTCCAGACTTCTGTACCGATTGCGTAACTTATCTGTCAGTGGCGTCGTCCCTGAAGGCTGGGAGATATCCAGGAATATCACGCCTCTCGGTTAAAAATATGGAATGTTGAATATGGGACACAGATGTGTGATAGCGGCCCTCTGCGCCCATCAAAGCCAGAGTGTGTGTGTGAAGACGATTTCTGCTCTGAAAAATGATTTAATTAATGGCCAAAGTGCTGGAGCTGATAGACAACAGTTGCACAGCTGAAGCTCTTTGGACAGTTTGCTGTGTTTCAGGCCATCCATGTTGTGTAGATGATGTATGTAACTATGTAACATGCTCTTTGTGTCTTGATGCACTGTTGTTAAAGGTCTGCTTATGTAAATTATGATTTTTTTAAAAAGCAATTAAAAACTTTTTATCCAAAATCGGATGCAGTCACTTGGAGAAATTAATTCATTTACTACAATCTTAAAGGGGTCATCGGATGCCCATTTTCTACAAGCTGATATGATTCTTTATGGTCTTAATGAAAAGTCTATAATATACTTAGTTAAAAATTCTCAATGGTAGTGTAAAACTACACCTGTTTTACCTTGCCAAAATCAGCTCTGCAAAAATTATTTCATTCTGGTCGAGGTTGCTTTAAATGCAAATGAGCTCTGCTCACCCCGCCCTCTCTTCTCTCTGTGGAGAGAGGAGCCTGTTTACTTTAGCCGCATTTAGCCTCTAAACTTGCTAACTAGCATATTATTAGGAAAGGCGATCACAAAGATTAATAAAAAAACCCCTTATACTCACTTCTACTGTAAGTGAAGCTGGATCATAAATGATTCGCGCGAACATAGACGGATATATGTAGATCAGGAGGCACATTCCCTTCACAACAAACGTAATCTACTGCATCTTCAGCAGCTCAGATGTCGGGAGTAAATGACGACCACTATGTTCATTATTACATCCAGCAACACAACACCTCAATCACTCAATCGGAGATATTCTTGTCTAACTTACATCCCTGCTCCGGCATCGAAACGAGAGAGGACGGACTGTTACAGCTGATCTGAGCTAAGAAGGTCATGTCAATCAACTATAATGGGAGCGGCCTCTGTCAGTGTGACGCCACAACGACAGGCATCTGAGAATGGCTCGATTTGAAAAAGGGAATGTTATTTTTACAGATTAATTAAAAACCACTGCATGGATTTTTATCATTATAGGGTAGATTTGTACATACACTGCAAACACACATTCATGTTCAAACAACATGTAAAAGTGAACTTAGCATCCGATGACCCCTTTAAAAATAAAGGTTCCGAAAGAAGGTAAACAACTTATACACTTATAACCACTTCGTACAAATAAGACTTAAAAAGGCATGAAAACATGATCTGAGTTTTTAGTGAGTAATCAGCTTGGTGAAATAATAAGTTGTGAATAAGTTCACAAATAAAACATGTTGTTTAAATTGTTACAGCCTTGAGCTGTTGTGCAATGAAGAACCTTTATTTTTCAGAGTGTTAACAGCTTTGTGCTTCGTTTATCATTAAATGCAGATTGGAAACAGAACATTCAAGAATTCTGTTGTTGTTTTGGACTACTGAAATTCCATAAATGTAATTCCAGTTCAACTGCCTTTGGGAGTGGCTAATACAAATCAAATTCAAAAACCAACCCTTGTGAACTGAACTGCAGCCAGTTCGTAAATTCTGGATTTTGCCCAACCCCGTCCCCAGCTGCGTCTCTTAATGTGTCAAAGCTGCCTGGTAGTGTTGTGTCTGACATGTTTTTTGATTCATGTCTGGGATAAACAACTGAACTATCTGCCATGAATGTGGAGCAGAACTTCCTTAATCACCCAGAATATAACAAGCTGTGAATAATGAATGAGAGGGGAGGAGAATGCTGCTCTGTGTGTGTTAAATGTGATCTATTTGCTGTTTACATCAGCCACTGAGCCACTGTTAGCAACATAGTAGTGCATTTGAGACCATCTAAGCCATTTGCATTGTTGCTTGTACCAGCACTGGTATTATTTGAGGCTGTTACAGTAAGGATTAAAGATTATGGTGCTGCAAAACCCAAGGCACCTGCACTTTTAAAGGCCCTATTTTGCTGCAAATGCAGTGTTAAAGGAATGAAAAAATCAATTAGGAGTTTATTAAATAAAATTGGCACCCCACTGCCAGAGCTAAAATCTCCAACGTGTGCCTCTGCTGGCAGCCATCACGCGTCAAAAGTCTTACAATTCTGTCAGAAATTCTGGGCTGCACCCATGTGTAAACTTTCCAATAGCATTTTTAGCATGACTGATAAACTCTTAAAGAAAGCCTTTGGGAAAAACAAAGCAGTTGTCAGATGGATTATGGAAATCAATTGACCAATGGTTGTTTTTAAAATGCAATTAAAAATGTACAACGCCAAAGTAGCAATGTAAGTAATAAAAAAAGCCTTCAACCAGTCAGGACCTACTATTACTGTTCTGAATGTAATAATAAAAGCTCAGTGAGCAGAACATCTGCATTTCCTGAACCTTTCTAAGTGCAGAGAATGAAACAGCCTAACTGTAATGAAATGTTAATAAGCTCAGAGTTAAAGAAGCAGAGGTCAATTTTCAATTTCTAAACTGAGGCCTTTTAATCCCACTCTCGGTGATGACAGCTTGATGTTCAGAGAAGTTATTTTCAAGTGCACACACGGTGGAGGGAAGTGAAATCGGAACCACACAGACAACAAATAAACAAGAAGAGACAGTAATACCTCCTGGAGTATATTTAGACTTCCTGTATCAGATCAAACCGACATCTCCTTGGAAAATGAATTAGCCGCAGTTGAGCTCTCAAACGGTTTTCAAAGTTTGCTCCTCTGAATCTAAACCTCTTATTATCAAGCGCTATGTCATTGATAGTATGCTGATGAGAGCTGTTTGAGAAGAGGGACTATACCGCACTGCAGAGCCCTCAGTCCATGTGATTTCACTTCAACTCACATCTGGAGCTGGAAATGAATATAAGAGAACAAATGTGCCTGGCTGTAAAGAATTGATCTTAATTCTCTCCTAATTTTCAATTAGAACTTTCTGTACCTCCAGTTTATACTGAAGGTACATGTTATTTCTGTCTATCTATGATCCATCCATCTGTTTGTCCACCCATTTATCCATCTGTCTATCTACCCATCCATCTATCTGTCCATCCACCCATCTGTCTATCTTTTGTTCTCTGTTTGTCTTAATCTGTCCAACTGTCTATCCCAGTGGTTCTCAACCATGTTCCTGGAGGCCCCCCAACACTGTTTTCCATGTCTCCTTTATCAAACACACCTGATTCAGATCATCAGGTCATTAGTAGAGACTCCAAGACCTGAAAAGGGTATGTCAGCAAAAGGAGAGATGCAAAATGTGTTGGGGGGGCTCCAGGAACGTGGTTGGGAACCACCGGGTCTATCTATCTATCTATCTATCTATCTATCTATCTATCTATCTATCTATCTATCGGTCTATCTATCTATCTATCTATCTATCTATCTATCTATCTATCTATCTATCTATCTATCTATCTATCTATCTATCTATCTATCTATCTATCTATCTATCTATCTATCTATCGGTCTATCTATCTATCTATCTATCTATCTATCTATCTATCTATCAGTCTATCTATCTATCTATCTATCTATCTATCTATCTATCTATCGGTCTATCTATCGGTCTATCTATCTATCTATCTATCTATCTATCTATCTATCTAACTGTCTGTCTGTCTGTCTGTCTATCTATCTACCTGTCTGTCTGTCTGTCTATCTGTCCATTTATCCATCCATTTATCCATCTGTCCATTTATACATTAATTAGCTAATAAAAACAGTACATAAAAAAAAAAAAAATATATATATATATATATATATATGTGTGTGTGTGTGTGTGTGTGTGTGTGTTTTTTAGAGTCCTGTTTTTATTAAAAATACCAGTCATAAGGGTCAATCTCAAAGATTTATACATCATCTGTAAGCTGAATAAATCAGCTTTCCATCAATGTATGCTTTGTTAGTATAGGTCAATATTTGGACGAGATTTGAAAATCTGTAATCCGAGGGTGCAAAAAAAAAAAAAAAAAAAAAAAAAAAAAAAAAAAAAGAAAAAGAAAAAGAAAAAAAAAAAAAAAAAAAAAAAAAAAAAAATCACCTTTAAAGTTGTCCAAATGAAGTTCTTAGTAATGTATATTACTGAACAAAAAATTATTTTGATATATTTACGGTAGGAAATTTACAGAACATCTTCATGGAACATGATCTTTATTTAATATCCTAATGATTTTTGTCATAAAAGAAAAAATTATCATTTTGACCCATACAATGTATTTTTGGCTATTGCTACAAATATACCTGTGCTTCTTATGACTGGTTTTGTGGTCCAGGTTCACATATGTCAATGTAAAAGTTATGGTCTAAGTGCAGATTCATCTTCTAAAAATATAACTTACATGCATTTATTTCAGCACAATTACGGTGGTTACCATGGTAATACAGTGGCTAAATTAGAATAAACTAAGTACACAGTGTTTAAAGAAATATGTTAAAATAAATCCTTATTATAATCTTCACTGAACTTGATAATACTATTAGTCTCTAGTAAACAAAACATAACCAAACACTGAAGGCTTCATTACTGTCCAAAAGTGAATGTGTGAACATTTTCACATTCTGAATAGCCAACCAAGACCAGTGGACTGCTTACAAAACTCATTCTCCAGGGATTATATATTATGTGCTTGCACAAAAATAATAAAAGGAATTGTTGTTGATGTCGACAGCTGCACTGGACAGACATGTATTGTCTGGCCAAGCTATTTTTATTGACTGAGGCAACGAGCAAAAATAGTGCTGCAGCAATAATGGCGGCCAATGAAATGAGGCCTGCCAAACAGCACATATTACAGCCACACTTCCCTATCTGACGGATTGCTTTGTTTTTTTTTTCACTGCTCCGCCAGCTAATGAAAAAGGACGAGACCCTCTTGTTGCAGTTTCACGTGGCGACCGAATTAATCGCATGCATATTTTTCCATCTTTCCTTCCAGGGTCATTTTGTTTCTCATCCATGATGTCTGAACTGCGATGAGCGTCCTTTAAGTGATGGATGACCTGCGAGGCACCAACACACGGCGGCCTGTTTACACGCTCAGATTGAACGCTTGTCTTTCCCTCCTATTCTGGATCCCTCCCCAAACCGTTAGCCAGAGCTTGTTCTATTGTTCCCATCTGTCTGCTACTCGCATCACCGCTGAAGAGACGGAGATGTCGTATTTGTCCTGTGGGTGCCATCAGCATGTCTATTGTCTCGGTATTAATGAAAACCAGGTGATGTTACACAGGCAGCTCTGATTGGTCAAGCCTGAGGCACAGAGATATTGCACTGCATTGCAGGAGCCTAAAGACAGAATAAATGGCCTGCACAGCTAGAGATTTTCTCGAAAGAGTATTCCTCGTTTCGCAAAAATATGTGCAAAAAAAAGAAGCACGTTCTCATCACCAATGAGCTGCATATTTTTGCATGAAGATGAGCGATTTAGCAGCGAAATGTTTTTAGCCTGAGCAAATGAAGCACTGGGACTCTCCGAGGGAGCCTGGGAGACAAAGCCGGGTTTGTAAATGAGGTTTATTGACGTCGTCTATAAATAAACCTAGTAGGAGGGGGAATACGGCAACATTAGATGTGTGGATTTCTGCTAATGAAGCTGCTCGACAGCTCTAATTAGCGTCAGCCTTTATGTGCTTTGTTTATAACGATTAGAATTTCAACATTAAAGTCATTTACATTTCTCCAAATGTCATGCATTTCACAGCATCGGCGGCGGTGTGAATATAATTTGAGCGCCTGCCGCCTGTGACATTCCATTCGGCATGAAAATCATTTTCATGCTTTAAAACGATCAAATGAAAACATTTGTGCTGGTGGTGGTACATGGCATCCATCATCATTCTGAAGGTGATTTTATTAAAGCTCCCACTGGAGAACATTGCAGCTTCTCTGCATGATGCTAATGAAGCTCGTCTACATCTGAAAGCACTGCACACAATATACTGTACTGCTGTGTTTCTATATAAACGTACATTACAGGTAGAAAAGCAGACAGCAGTTCCCACTCCACTCTAGTTCTCCACAGATCTTTCCTCCAGATGTCAATCACATCTACATCACTACTTTCCGAAACTTCAAACAATCTGTGCAAAGCATCCCACCGAGCAAACCTGGAAATGCAAGTCTGTTTGGCACCACTTATCTCTCATCCTCCATTGTGTGATGGAACATGCCATGCTAAACTGCCTGAATGTTTGATAGTTATGTGATTCTGGTGAAGACTGCATGCTTAGACAGATAAAACATTGTTAAGCATATAATAGGCTAACCTGGATTGTTGCAAAGGTGCTTCTAAGTCATTTCCAAGGTGTCCTGAATGGTTGTCAATCAGTTGCTTGGATGTTATAGGTCATTTCTAAGACACTGCTATGCAAATAATAAGGCTGACAGCTTAAAAGTGGATTCAGTATTTATTCAGCTAGCATTAGCATCTTTGATCCTTGTGTACTTAAAGCACCCATGGTGTTAGATGCTGTACCATCAATGTGTTTTATGTAAATTAAACTAATACTGGTTAGTTTTAGAAAGCAATCTGCACAACAGTTAATTCCCTTACCTGTCCAACAAAACTACTCAGGATCTTCCACCTTGTGTATCCCGTACCAATGTTCTGCTCTAAGTAATTTTCTGCATCTTAGGCTGTTCAGGTTTTTCTTCTGTTGTGTCCACTGGTACAGCAGGATAAGCATGATCATGTCTATAAAACATTTGAAATCGCAATCACATCGGAATATTTAAACCTGCTTTCCCGCAACCGCTGATCCAGAGAGAGCTCTGGTCCTGTAAGTTAAGCTTTATGTTTAAACAAGCTTCACGAGCAGGATACACGGTATAGGCTACATTTCTTTGTTGCAAACATTAAATAATAACTTAAGTATTGGGATAAATGTTCATTATAGCCCAGCACGGGCCTCATATATATGCCCTAGCCCGGCCCTTGTCAGACAGCTTATCCCACTGAGAATTCTCGGCATTTCAACGTCTTTGTCGAATATAGACATGATCTGCACGTCGGGTGGACGTCGTCTTCTTCACCCAAAACACCTTATACTACTGTTTCATCTATTGCAATAGTTAAGTTTTAATGGCAAAGTGATTATATTTCGTTTCATTCTTTTGTAAAGTTAATTTAGAAAAACATTTGGAGCATTTTTGTTCATTAAATATAGGCTAAGTTTTTGTTTTTTAAAGTAATGACCAAGTGGTCAGCGAAAGACTGATCGGACACATTGATCAAACACGCACAGTCTGTTTGATCAATTTTGCCTTCTCAAATCACGACTTGCCTAAAATAAGATCTATAGATATAGGCCTAAAAGAGTTCAAGTATAAAACAATGTTAGTTTTAACGTTAAACAGATAAATGTGCGCTGTTAGACGCATACCCAATCGTTTGTGTGGAGAGTAGAAGCTAAAGCCGAATTGCAGGAAACGGAGGCGCCTGCGCGATTACTTGCATCATTTTTTCAGTGGAAACAATTAAAAATGTTCCGTCATTTTTGCTCGTAAAGGTAAGAGTAATACATCATTCGGAACTGTTAAGGGTCTTTTGTTTGAGTGCACTCACAATATCAACAAAACGTTGCAAACGGTGCTTTTATTAAATAAAGAAAACAAACATGATGCGCTTTCTGTTGCCTCAACAGGAGCGCTTCACAAAAATTAACGGAAACTCAGCGAATACGTACCTCACAGACATGATGCATATATCTATAGAAAGCTTGAAATTATTACTTAACGAAACAAAACTAATACTCTTTTACAAAAACAAAAAACTCTTTCAATATGTAATCTGTAAAGATGCATTTCTCTAAAGGCGCGTCCAAAGAGGAGATGATGAGTCAGGATCCGCAACTTAATCCTTGGGACACTGACTCAGAAAACACTGGTTTGTTGATAAATAATTAAAATATCTCCTTTCTATTTCCCCCCACACATTCATTGTAATTACCTTTGCCGGAGCTGTGTGGGAAGTTTCAGCCCATTGCGTGCGCTTGAACGCGGATCTTCCAGCTGCGCTGATTTGCTGCCGCTGGCGGAGACACTAAACGCTTCCGGAGTCGGTCTCGAAAGTGAAAGCGAAAGTGAAGTCTCGTGTTGTTTCCACCAGCGCAGAAATTTGTTTTCATCACCATAATTGGTGTATGTATAAAATATAAAAATAAGGATAAGCCTAGAACAGGCCCGAAGCCCAGCCGCGTCTGAACTATGACCTGAAAATTGTCCCGAAGCCCGGACTTATTTATAACATTTTAGACATTGTATAAATTGACTCATTTATAAAGTTAAATAAAACATATACAAAACTAATAACTATACTATTAATATTTTTTTATATTAAAATGTAGACTAAAATGTAGACCCCCCCCCCACACACACCCACACCTTCCCGGGCCCCCCCTTGTGACGTGACGTGAAAAACATCCCGCGAGTAAACTAGAGCCAGAGACGCGATGCGCACCAAACCCGATTCGCTTCACGTTTAGTGTGAACAAACCAAAATGTTGTGTGCACATCAGAAGTTAATTTAATGATTTTAGTGAATTTAACTTATTGACACGTCCAGTTTCCCCGAAAAAATATGGAGGAAAGCATTACGCGATGATTTTAATTTAGAGCGATAATACGATGAGAATATTCACTTCGCATTTGGTGTGCACAGCATAAAAATTAATGAGTTTCAAGATGCCACAAGATGTGCAGTATCTGGTTGTAAAAACTGCCAGCATTTTAATTCCTTAAAAAAACTAGATAACCTTCACTGTAAGAATGTGTTGGATTTTGTTTTTATTGCAAGTCAATATTGCAGGTATAAAACTTTTAAAATGTCATGTTAGCTAATGGCTTCGACTTGTGTTAGTTTAGCAAAATCATCTGCTGAAAAATCTGAAGGCTGTCCTTCATTTTGACGGATTACACTGAGGGTGATCTATTGTAAATTGTAGCTGTAATTCCCATCCCTGTCCAGTTGGTGGCAAGTGCGCTTCAATGTAGCAGCAGAGCACTGGATCCAGAACAAAAACGGAACTGTCAGGAATGTTTTCCTATGCGTTTGATTACGCACAGGCGAGTACACAGAAGCTACAACAATCATGGCACATTAAAGAGTGCCAAAACGGTATTTATTGCTTGAATTTCGTAATGAAATGGACAGAATTTTAAATCTGAGACTTTGTTTTATATCAAAAGTAATACAAAGCCTACACTGTAAAAAATAAAAAAAAACACAATTTGTTGAGTCAGCTTAAAATAATTTGTTACCCTGCTGCCTTAAAAATTTAAGCTCAGTCAACTAAAATAAGTTTAGTCAACTTGAAATGTTAAGTTGTACTAAGTAACAACTTAGATGTTTGTGTTTGCTAAACTTAACAGATGGGTAAGTAACCCAGCTGCCTTAAAATTTGAAGTTGATTCAACTCAAATATCTAAGTTGTCACTTAGTATAATTTAACATTTCAAGTTAAATAAACTTTTTTTGAGTTGACTGAACTTAAAATTTTAAGGCAGCCAGGTCACAAATTATTTTAAGTTGACCCAACAAATTGTTTTTTACAGTGTATAGCCTATTCCTATTTTTTGGAAGGAAGACGCACTATGTACTGTTTATTCATCAACTGAAAACAGCATAGACCAAAAGATCGATTGTGATTTAAGAATTGATTTTGGTTCATTAAAATAAGAATATAATAAATCAGGAAATCGTTTTTTTTTTTGTTGTTGTTGTTGTTGTTGTTTTATACCCAGACGGACCTAGTGTATTTTGTTGTTTTTAAACACTGCGCTGTCATCCTGTATGGTTCATGATTAAAAATGATAATGTGAGCAAAAATAAAAGCAATTAAATGTTTTATTCCAACTAAAATAAGAAAATAATAATTATGGGTAATAATAGATTATGATGGAATTTTTACGACCCTGTCCATCAAAATGACGGACAATGTTAAAATCTAGCGCAACCTCTGGTAAGGTCATAAATGGCTTAAGCATAAACCAGTCATCACAGCTAGGTTTTTGCCCCTTACGTCAATTTTACCCAGCATAAACCTGCTTTCTGTTGGTTTAATGAAGTGGGCATGTAAGATATTGGACAGGAATGCATGTAAACCAGGACAACATGTTATTTTAGTAATGATTTTGTGAGTTATCAGTGTATTGGTGTGCATGTAAACATGCTCAGTGTGTGAAAACTGTGGCAAAAACTTTAGTCCTCAAATTAATTTCCCGATCTCATGGATTATTAAAATGGCTCTCTAGGGATGCAGAGATAATGCATTTTAGGCCAAAACCTGGAAATGAGCTTGCATTTAGCAGTTCCATCATCTTCAAGTGGGATTTATGAGTGTTCTTCTGGTTGAATGCCAAATAAACTCAAGATATTTTCACATTTTATATATACAGGTGCATCTCAATAAATTAGAATGTCATGGAAAAGTTAATTTATTTCAGTAATTCAACTCAAACTGTGAAACTCGTGTATTAAATAAATTCAGTGCACACAGAATGAAGTAGTTAAGTCTTTGGTTCTTTTAATTGTGATGATTTTGGCTCACATTTGAACAAAAACCCACCAATTCACTATCTTAACAAATTAGAATATGGTGACATGCCGATCAGCTAATCAACTCAAAACACCTGCAAAGGTTTCCTGAGCCTTCAAAATGGTCTCTCAGTTTGGTTCACTAGGCTACACAATCATGGGGAAGACTGCTGATCTGACAGTTGTCCAGAAGACAATCATTGACACCCTTCACAAGGAGGGTAAGCCACAAACCTTCATTGCCAAAGAAGCTGGCTAAGGAGAAGAAGAAATGGACTGTTGGCCAGTGGTCCAAAGCCCTCTTTTCAGATGAGTGCAAGTTTTGTATTTCATTTGGAAACCAAGGTCCTAGAGTCTGGAGAAAGGGTGGAGAAGCTCATAGCCCAAGTTGCTTGAAGTCCAGTGTTAAGTTTCCACAGTCTGTAATGATTTGGGGTGTAATGTCATCTGCTGCATGTCCTGATTTTGCTGTGTTAGATATGTTCCTGGGTCAACATATTTTGTTGACCCTGGAACAACATTTTAATCCAAAAATTTAATCTTAACCACATCCCTACACCTAAACCTAACCTACCCATGAGTAATCCCTAAAATCAGAGGAAATGATAGATGAATGACACTGATGTACAAGCACCAAACACTGATTGTAAGCCTAAACTTTACAAAAACTATAAACTGTTTTTTCAAATCTGACTGGTTAATCACAATGTTGTTCCAGGGTCAACAAAGATGTTAATCCAGGAACATGTCGTACTTGGTAAAATCAGGTTCTGCGTCATCTGCTGGCGTTGGTCCACTGTGTTTTTTGAAAACCAAAGTCACTGCACCCGTTTACCAAGAAATTTTAGAGCACTTCATGCTTCCTTCTGCTGACCAGATGCTGATTTCATTTTCCAGCAGGGTTTGGCACTTGCTCACACTACCAAAAGCACCAAAAGTTGGTTAAATGACCATGGTGTTGGTGTGTTTAACTGGCCAGTAAACTCACCAGACCTGAACCCCACAGAGAATCTATGGGGTATTGTCAAGAGGAAAATGAGAAATAAGAGACAAACTACTTCAGTCTGTGTGCACTGAATTTATTTAATACACGAGTTTCACAGTTTGAGTTGAATTACTGAAATAAATTAACTCTACCACATTCTAATTTATTGAGATGCACCTGTAAATATATCAGTAATATCCACTTGTGCATGTTTTTATAGCTTTACCTTGTTTTTAACAGTTGCTAGGTAAACTCATCTACTCACAACGTTCTCAGAAGCTTAATGAAGGTGACATTAAAGACATTAGATGTTGGTGTAGTTCACTTATAGCCTATGTTTATCTTTTTTACTTCTGGTGATTGTATTTCTATCATGACAACTCTCAGATTTTAGCATGGTAATGGATTATAGACAATGTTAATGTATTTGGTGGAATAGATCTGCTATGCTGCTGCTGTTTTAGATTATTGCTGCTGTTGCAAAACAAGTACAGGAACTTGCTACTGCCAGTACATCCATGGATACGGTGCTGTGGGTATTTAAGAAATACTGCTGTCGCACAAACAGCATATATAATAACCCGTAGCAAATCTATACAGGTGGAGCTGGGGAGGTGGAGGGTTTCAGAGGAAACTTGAGTTGCGAACTGTTGTAGTGAATGTTAACTAGCCATTTAAATGTAAAGCTGTAAGCTCATTGGTTGCATATGCAACATGAACCAATCAGCTTGTGCCAATTAGTTTAAAGCAGTGGATTTCATGAGTTTGCATTAATGACCATTAATCTAGAGTTTAATATCAGAACTTGGCATTTATGTTCTCAAATAATCCAAAAGTCAGTGGAAAAATCCTACAGGTTTTTTGTAGTGGGAACCAGGGTTGGCCCAAAAAATATCATCACTGTAGTACTCAAGTTCAATTCAGTAGCAGCGAGCTACTAAATGCATCTTTAAAAGCTCTTAGAGGTGTTACTATTAAAAAGGTTTGGGTCTCAGAAGCATGATAAGCTTAAATAAGAGCCAAAATAATAAGGTCATGGTATGCTTAAAGCAGTCTTTAAAATTTTTTATTGTATGCATCAGTTCTGGACAAGTTACAGTGTGTGATGTATGGAAAAAAAAAAAATTTAAAAAAACAGTTCCAAATGATTTAACTTCAGCGATTTCCAAGTTCTTGAATCAAGTAACTGAAAACACAACGCAGCTGAAATTACATCCTTTTCTGCAGATGAAAGAAAAAAATTCAGATAACAGGAACAGAACCAAACCATCAAAGAGCCTTTAAAGAATGTGGCTGGCAGCTGGATGGCTGTCATAAAAGTTATTTGAAACATCACATGAAGTCTTATTCAAGCAGGCTGATAATCCCGGGAAATAACACTTTTGACATCTTATAACTCTTGATCATAATACTGAGAAGAGATTTAAAAAAAAATGTTGATGAGTGTGAATGTTGGCACATGTAGACTACAGGCCTTCACATGTTTCAAATGCACAAGCTGCTAATATGAGTTTTATGAAGGATTTGGTTTTCACTTACATCATCGGCTCCTCTGGACAGTGCATTATACGCGGCTGTAATGAAGCCCTGTGTGGATTAGTTTGGCGTTTCTAAAATTTTTAGACTGTTTAATGGAAATCCACCCTGACAGAGAGAAACCTGCGGAGAACAGACTTGCTCAGGAACTCCATGCTGGTTTCACGGTAAGCAGAGACCGAAAATAGCCGCAGTCACAAGGGGGTCAAAGCAACACATCTCACGACAGAGTGGCCTGACCGCAATGCAATTTCAGCCAGAATCAGGGCTTTTACCCCTGTTACACATGCAGTCAGGACAAAGACAGGTTTAGGTGTCACACGGTGTGGGACAGCGTTCCCATTTCCCTGTCCCTGCAAGCAGCACACTAGCTTTTGATCAATTTTAACAGCCCTTAAGAAGGGTCAGGCAAAAAGAAGCAGGCTGTGGCAGTAAATAAAGCCAGCTACAGAAGCGAGGCCAGAGCGGGGCAACACTCAAAGTGGCAAGTATTTCATAAGCGTGCCAAACAGCTCACTGGGTTTTATTTGTAGACTCAAGCTTTCACCTACAGAGATCTCATGGCTGCAATAATCAAACGGAACATTTGGAAATTGAACTGGGTCGATCCAGTCTTTCCATGACATAAGACTCGCATTCATTCTGCAACAGTCTGGCTTAATTTTCATGTTAGTACATCTGGAACAACGAACGGTCCAAGATAACGTCCTGTTTCAAAGCAGAAAATCTGTAACTGGGTTTCAAAAGAAGCAAGTGGAAAACTTACACACATATAGTATAGGCTACTTTTGTGAAGAAAGTTAGCATAGTTTTAAAAAGAGTACTTATTAAATATATATAATTTAAAAGAATATACATAAGTGCAAACTGAATGTAATGTTTTCAGACATTTAATTGCATGTTATCTGGAAGTAAACAGCAATGTACTATTGTTTAAAATGATACTAAATGAAATTAGTTGAATTTAAGAGTCTTTTTTATCTTTATGTGTCAAAGTGTACTGCCAAAACATTTATGGTAAGCTAAAATATACACTGCCGTTCAAAAGTTTGGATCAGTAAGATTTTTTAATGTTTTTTAAAGAAGTTTCTCATGCTCATCAAGGCTATCTAAAATCTAATTTATTCCAAATCTATTCAAAGCTGTATTTTCAGCATCTTTACTCCAGTCTACAGTGTCACATGATCCTTTAGAAATCATTTTAATATGCTGATTTATTTCCAGTTGTGCTGCTTAATATTTTTTTGGAAACTGTGATACTTTTTTCGGGTTTCTTCGATGAATAAAAAGTTAAAAGAGAATGGCATTTATTTAATATACGCTGCTGTTCAAAATTTTGTGGTCAGTGATTTTTTTTTTCTTTCTTTCATTTTTGAAAGAATTTAATACTTTTATTCAGTAAGAATGATAAAATGTTAAATTGATAAAAAGTGATAGCAAAAACTTAGAATCCTGAAAAAAGTATCAGTGGTTTAAAAATATATTTGGCAGCACAACGTTTGCCAACATAGATAATTCTAATAATAAATCAGCATATTAGAATGATTTTCTGAAGGATGAGGACAATGATTTAAAATGTGCTTTAAAGCAAAACCTTCAACATTATTACAAAGTGGACTTTATAAACGTGTACATAAGTGTGTTAAGAATAAGTCATGAAAATGTAATTTATTTGATTAAATTGCCAAAAGTTAGGATATTGTGGTCACACTAAATTTTATTGTGTCCTTATTGTGGTCTTACAAGGCTTAGCCTCCCCCTGTCCGCAGGGGCGTGGGGCAAAAATACCTCCAAATTGGACAAAAATGCCCCTGGACAATTCAATAAAATCTGTTAAAGGGGTCATCGGATGCCCATTTTCCACAAGTTGATATGATTCTTTTAATGAAAAGTCTATAATATACTTTGGTTAAGTATATTATATTTTTTACCTTGTTAAAATCAGCTCTGCAAAAATCATCCTGTTCTGGTCGAGGTTGCTTTAAATGTTAATGAGCTCTGCTCGCCCCGCCCCTCTCTTCTCTCTGTGGAGAGACGAGCCTGTTTACTTAAGCCGCATTTAGCCACATTGTTAGGAAAGGTGATTGCAGAGATTCATAAAAAAAAAAAACCATATACTCACTTCTGCTCAATCAACTATCGTGGGAACGGCTCGATTTGAAAAAGGGGATATTATTTTTACAGATTAATTAAAAACCACTGCATGGATTCTTATCATTATAGGGTAGATTTGTACATACACTGCCAACACACATTAATGTTAAAACAACATGAAAAAGTGAACTTTGCATCTGCAAAGGCCGCTACCATGATAGTTGATTAACATGAGCGTCTTACCTCAGATCAGCTGTCACAGTCCAACCTCCACTGTTTGTAAGTTAGACAAATGCGGCTAAAGTAAACAATCTCTCAGAGCACAGCTCAAAGAGAGGGGCGGGACAAGCAGAGCTTATTTGCATTTAAAGGAACAATCCCTCAGAATGGGATGATTTTTGCAGAGCTGATTTTAACAAGGTAAAAGGGTGTTGTTTTACACTACCATTGAGAATTTTTAACCAAAGTATATTAGAGACTTTTCATTAAGACCCTAAAGAATCATATCAACTTGTGGAAAATGGGCATCCGATGACCCCTTAATAACCGTTTAAATGAAAACATAGTTAGCAGCTTACAGTTTTTTTAAATTAAATTACGATCACGTTAAATACAAATTCAATCCTAGTTAATAGCTTACATGACACCCATATCTGGTACTTACATAAAAAGACTATAATGTTTATAGTTAATAGATTGGGCTGCTTTTAGCCTTACCCTGGTAAGTTAGTTCACCCTCCAGCCTATGACTGGACACATCTCACATCTAAAATAATGAGTTTTACTGGCTATTTTGTTTTACTGCCTATTTTTAAAACAGAGTAGGCAGTAGGCACAAGCTAATACTCTATTCTGAATGTAGCTTGACATGTAGCTTGCTCTCAAGGAAATGAAATATAAAATGCATCCTAGAAGCAATTTCTTTCCCTGTTGCTTGCTTTTTATTATTTTGCAGTAATGTGTAACTGGTTTGTGCAGCTTGTGTTGTGGTGGCCTGTCCTTGGCATTAACCAAACGGCAAACATTCAGTCCAAGTCATGGCGTACAGAACGTCCCTCTGTCCAATTCCTGCGTGGATCCGTCAGACGTGCAGACCAGACAGGCATCTGTACCGCAGACATCAGCCAGAGCACAGCAGGAGGAAAACAGTAGCGTACAAACAAACACTAAAATACTCACAATGAGTCATTTCAGATTTGTAAAACAGTTTATTCAGCATGCTAAAATAACTTAACACCTACGTAGTCTGGTCCCTGCGGATTAAATGAAATATTTGGGGTTTTTTAGCCACTGGAAATGATACATCCACCATTTTTCATTACATTACATTACAGAAGTCACCTCAATAAATAATACTATTAGATATTTCACACAGACAGTGTAAAGATCCTTTAAGGTGAAGGATCAACCTTTGCTGACTTGCATTAAAGTGGCGGTGGGGAACAGTGACAGATAGAACGGAGCACAGTATGCTGAGAGTCGGCTGATTTATGGCAGAAAAACATGGAGGAGAACAAAGACTTGTGGAGGCTCATGGGTGAGTTGGCGGCACTGAAGTAGATGTAACTCTCTGTTGGGGTAGCGCGGGCAGCTGGGTCAGTGCCGAGGGCCAGAGTCAAGCAGATCTTTTGCTTCATTGATCTTTGTTGCCAAATATGGAGATCCACCTGCAGGAGAAGCAGCAGTTTACATAAGTATATTCATTATGTTTTCCACTTTTACTTCTTATTTTTGAAAACTGTAAAAGATGAATTTCACCAATAACCTTTTTCAATAAGCTAATAAGCTGTTTCACATAATACAGTATTAGTATTCAGTTTATTTATTAATATGTAAACACTTTTTCACAGCACATACAGGAAATTTAAAAGTGAACAAGAAATTAACATTTTGTTTTATCCTAATACTCTCTATATGCCTTTTTTTGTGCATAATTCATTAGCAGAGATCATTCCAAATTATAACGTAATAAATATATCTTAATGTTTTTGAATTAAGCCTTTTATGCTCACCAAGCCTGCATTTATTTGTTCAAAAATACAGTAAATATTGTGATAAGTTATTAACATTTGAAACATCTATTTTCTATTTTTCTATATTTTTTTCAGTATAATTAATTCATGTGATGAAATACTGAATTTTTAGCATCATTATGCCAGTCCTCAGGGTTACGTGATCCTTCAAAAATCATTCTATATGCTGATTTGCTGCTCAAGAAATATTTCTGATTATTATCAGTTGTTATAAAAACAATTAAACTGCTTCAGATCTTTGTGAAAGCGGATACATTTTTTCTTTGATTCTCTTATGAATAGAAAGTTTCAAAAGAACATTTATTTGAAGTAGAAATCTTTTGTAACATAAATATTTTTATGATCACTTTAGATCAATGCAACCTTGCTGAATAAAAGCACTAATTTACTAAAAAAAAAAAAAAAAAAAAAAAAAAACACTGACACCTAGGGGTGGGCCATATGGCAAAATCTTAGGACATGAGTCATTTTATATCACTGTTACTATATATAAATAAATAGTTTTGATATGCAACATTTTTGATATCAAAATTTTAATATCATACATATTTCATTAATACATATTAATTATATTACAGATTACAAAAGAACTAATACTAACCAAAAAAAAAAAAGCTCACAGAAGACAAGTAGTCAGTCACTAAATAAGAATAAAAAGCTAATTACAATCATTGGGATATTCTACATACATTGTATAAAGTATTCAAATATATAAAGACACTGCAAATCCTTCATTTTGTAAATAATATATAATTCTTCCTATTAAAGTCAGCGATTTAGTCAAGAGCAGTGAGAGATTTTCTCTCTTTTGTTGTTTGATTAACATGAATGACAGACAGCAGAAATATGTTTATAAGACAGAAATAAACTGCTGTCACTTAAAAAGCTGCCTGGATCCAATTTGCTATTACACGTTTTCTTTCTCAGCTGTTTGCTTTTACTTAAGACCTAAATTACTGTGTTTATGAGGATACTTAAAAAGACACATACATTTTGACACATACAAGTGTGTGTATTTAACCATTCAAAGCCTATAAAGCAGCAAAAATAATTAATTCAATACTGTACAAGCACCATCTTTACAGGCGTGCTTCTCTAACAGCATCTCTGAGACTGTTTGAGTTCTCTTTCACTGCTGATTGTGTTTCAGTGGCTTAAAGGAGAAGTCCACTTCCAAAACAAACATTCACATATAATGTACTCAACCCCTTGTCATCCAAGATGTTCATGTCTTTCTGAAATTATGTTTTTTTGACGAAAAAAAATTCAGCATTTTTCTCTATATAATGGACTGATATGGTGCCCCGATTTTGAACTTCTAAAATGCAGTTTAAATACGGCTTCAAACGATCCCAAATACGGTTGTAAACAATCCCAGCTGAGGAAGAAGGGTCTTATCTAGCGAAATGATCAGTTATTTTCATAAAAATAATACAATTTATATACTTTTTAATGTCAAACTCTCATCTTGTCTCGTCTCTGTCTGGACTGTTTTTTTCCGGTTCATGACAGTTAGGGTATGTCGAAAAACTCCCATCTCATGTTCTCCCTCAACTTCAAAATCGTCCTATATCGCTGTTTTACCTTTTTTGTTAAGGGTGTTTGATCTTCTTTGCATGTTCACTTTGCAAAGACTGTGTCGGTACTTCTGCAGCGATGTAGGATGATTTTGAAATGATTTTTGAAGTTGAGGGAGAAAATACGATTGGAGTTTTTCAACATACCCTAAATGTCCTGAACCAGAATACACAGAGTTCAGGGAGAAAAAAGATGAGCGTTTGAGATTTTTTAAAAATAAGACCCTTCTCCCTCGACTGGGATCGTTTACAACCGCATTTGGGATCGTTTGAAGCCGCATTTAAACTACATTTTGGAAGTTCAAAATCGGGGCACCATATAGAAACCATATAGAAAAATGCAGAAATGTTTTCCTCAAAAAACATAATTTCTTTACAGCTGAAGAAAGAAAGACAAGGGATGACAAGGGGGTGAGTACATTATATGTGAATCTTTGTCTTGGAAGTGGACTTCTCCTTTAAAATCACTTGTTTTTAAACCACAATGTTAAAAAAAACATGTGCAATGACCATGCATTTTTGACCGATACGTTTTAATGACCATGTAGCACATCAACGTCACATAAGCCTGTAAATGCGATAGAGACAGTAGTTGAATGGGTAGGTTAATTGTGTCTAACAGTTGATCACTGACACCACAATGTTTGAACGGTAGTGTTACACCCACTGTTGCAATCCAGTAAATTCGGGATGGATAAAATTAAGTCCCACCGTACATTTTCATCCTCATTTAATACATTACAAAAATCAAATGGGTCACAAACTGTTTCACATTGACTTTAAAGTCACTTTGAAATTAAATGGAGCAACATAATTCATTTGCTTCCCTGAGTCCACAGACTCAGTTCTATCTTGATTTGTGCTGCCTGCATTACATCTCCATCCAAAAGCATTGTAGCAAAGAAATCTCTTTGTCTCCAATCACTGACTTCCAGCCCACGTTCATGCCATGTAATGAGAGAGTGTGGCTAGGAGGGGGTAAAAATGTGCTATAGCTGGCAGCGTGTGATGAGGCACACCTGGTGCCTGCTGCGCCTCATCATGCTGCTATAAATTTCCATTGCATCTTTGGTTCAGTGAAGCACGTTCCACGAGTGCGAGCGTACGTGAGGCGCCCTGGAGGTCCAGAACGCGGTACGGTAACAAAGCCAGTGCAGACTTTACCTGATGACAGCTAGACCCTCGCATCTGTACCAATCACTTCCCCCTCACTGCGCAACGAGCCCTTCAGCACATTTATTTACCTCTTGCTTTCTTTTTGCAAAATAAATATTGCAACCACTGTTTTTCTTTACTGCCTACATCCAGTTCTATTTATCATGTATTGATTGCTGATGCAGCCACACAGGGCAGTGCATAAATTATACATGTGTGTGTATGGTTGTATATATACAGTATTTAACATTTAGTACAATGTTAGGAAAATTCAAAATATTGATACACTGATGTTTAAGTCAAAATAAATGTATTCATATTGTGTGTGAAATACTAAAGCTTCACACCACTGATGTCACATGGACTATTTTAAGAATATCTTTACTACCTTTCTGGGCCTTGAACATGTCAGTTGTGTCTCGGATTTCATCCAAAATATCTTAATTTGTGTTCTGAAGATGAACAAAGGTCTTAGGGGTTTGGAACGAAATGAGGGTTAATAATTAATGACAGAATTTTCATTTTTTGGTGAACTATCCCTTTAATGTTAGAATATTGTTTTTACTGAGCCATGGACATTCAGTATAATTGTATACAATCCAGATTTGCTATAGTTTAGTTTATTCGCAAGTTAAATGCTGTTTTGTAACAATAATGATAAATTCTTGACATGTGGTCAGTTTTGACAGAATAAATTGCCAATTCACAGTTCATGAAGCCAAGGTCACATGGGTCAGCCACGAAGTGAAGAGTTAATGCTGAATGACTGATAGAAAGAATAATAATAATAATAATAATAATAATAATAATAATAATCATCAGCTCATCATGGGGTGAAAGACACTGGCCTGTTTAAACATAACAGACCGATGTTCTTTAATCAGAAAACATTAAAAATATATTGCTTTAACTGTTTGTAAAGCTCTCTTCTTAAGATGTGAAGAGGAAAAAAGGTGAGGATGGAGAGAAATAAAGGATAAAAATGACGACTTGTGTATTTCCCATGGGACCATAAGCCAGCGAAAGGTCAGCGCCGTCACAGTGCTGTTCTCTGAATCTCGCCAAAAAATGCCCAGATCACACAGAGCCCAATAAATAAAAAATGAACAGTAAATAAAATAATTAAATAAAAAATGCTATATTCAGAAGAAAAAAAAACAAAAACAAAATATAAAATACAAATACATAAAAAGACAAAAACATAGTTTTTATAATTTAACGAAATTGTAAAGCCTTTCTATGTCATAGTTTTATTTATAAATATAAATGTCTAAAATTGCAAAATAATGTCCCAATGCTAAATAAATATAAATAAATAACCTTGGTCCTACAAAATTCTAATTTTTATTTATATATTTTTTGTTATTATTTTATGTTTGTTTGTTTGTTGTTTATTACTCTGGGGACACTGTGACCTCAATGTGTTTTTCTGAGATTCAAGGAACAGCATTGTGGCAGTGATGACCTTGCTTTGGCTGAAGGACGCACAGGATTTACACAAGCTGCCCCTCTTCAGGATCCTGAAAGCATCCATTGTGTGCTCACACACACACGCACGCACAGTCTCTGCCTGCCCGCTTGCACAAGACTATCATGATAAGCAACAATAACAAATTAGAAAACACACAGGAGAGTGAACAGGTAGCAGGGAGCAGGGCCTGAGCAGGCTGCTAATCTGTCTGTGTGTCAGAAAGGAAGTGGAGCTGCGCGCTCAACACAGCCTGCAGTGATGCACTTAATTACACATTAGTTTTTCTGCCAATATAATATTGCCCAGGACATTTCCTACAGACACTGTCAATCGACTTATTTTGCACAAGAGAAATCTTGCAATTCTTTGTAGTGACTTAGCAAAAGTTTGATTCATTTCAGTGAATAAAATCACCGTCTGTTCCAATCAGTTAATTAAATCATCAAAACTATGATTCAACAGTTTGTTTACTCAATTTTTTCACAGTAGTCCTGGCTATAATTTTTATATTAAAATATTCCAGTACACACACACAAATATATATGTATGCATGCATGTATGTAGATTTATGTATGTAGATTTAAAACGATTTTCTAGTGATAACAGAACGTTGCATGCAGAATTTCTCACAGCGAGTGTCATGCCCAAATCCACTATAATTTTATAAATAATACTGTTTTTGTCACTGTATGTAGTTTTAAGAGTTTTTTTTTTTTTAGGCGGGAATGTAATCGTTTAGACTTTAAATATGCGGTTTGTTAATAAAGATAATGTATATTTAAAAATTGCTTCAATGTTTTCGGAGATGTGAGCTCCAGGGCATCAGCGGCCATCAGTACATATATATATATATATATATATATATATATATAAAACTATCAATTGCTTTTTTTTTTAGTTCCGCTTTCATTCAGTTGCTGTTAGATGAGTTAGGGCATGTATTATGGTTTTTCAATGTCCCCATTTGCTCATAGCAAGCAAACTAATGAAAGCCAATTCGACAATCATTCCATGCCATTACTCTGACCACTCAAAGTTAATCATCTCATTACGGCCTGAAGAGCGGATACCGGTGCGAATAGTGTCGATCCTCATGTCAATGATAACCCTTGCCATAGGGCCTTAAACTCACAAAGGGCTACATGCAAGATGAACATAGAAATATAGAAAACTGGTCAATCCCATCTGGGTCACAGAGTTTTTTCTGACTTAAATTGTGTGTGATGTCAAGGTGAGACATTAGGAGGCACATGTATGTATAGACCCATATTGATAACTCACCAGTCACTGACTGCTTTTAAAATATGCCTACTGTACAGTAGGCAAAAAACAGTTTGTGAAAAGAGTAGTATATCCGATCTTACAGTATGCATAAAACAGTAGGTGAAAGGTATCAGGATGACTTACTATTTCTGGCAAGACTGGCAATACTATGCTGTCTTTAATGTCAAATACTCAAATTTATTCAATTACTTTAATCAAACAATATAACAATATTAAACAATACAAAAAACAATATAAAAACGTTTTTATTTCGTTTTGGGCACGTCACATTCTGGCTTCAAAGACAAATATGTCAGTCCATGACGTTAGTGTAGTCTAGCACAAGTTATGCAAAAATTCCCGTTATAATCACTGAAGCTACAAAATGAATCTTTTGTCTTATCTGTAGTGTTGTTTATGATGAGGGAATTTGCAAGCATGCACACTCATCAACCAGCATTTTCAGTCTAAGCACCTCTGATTGGCCCGATTTCAGCGCCGACTAATCGGCCCGATTTCAGCGCGACTAATCTAAGCGCCTCTGATTGGCCCGTTTTCAGCGCGACTAATCTAAGCGCCTCTGATTGGCCCGTTTTCAGCATGACTAATCTAAGCGTTCTGATTGGCCCGATTTCAGCGCCGACTAATCTAAGCGCCTCTGATTGGCCCGTTTTCAGCACCGACTAATCTAAGCGCCTCTGATTGGCCCGTTTTCAGCGCGACTAATCTAAGCGCCTCTGATTGGCCCGTTTTCAGCATGACTAATCTAAGCGTTCTGATTGGCCCGATTTCAGCGCCGACTAATCTAAGCGCCTCTGATTGGCCCGTTTTCAGCGCGACTAATCTAAGCGCCTCTGATTGGCCCGTTTTCAGCGCGACTAATCTAAGCGCCTCTGATTGGCCCGTTTTCAGCACCGACTAATCTAAGCGCCTCTGATTGGCCCGTTTTCAGCGCGACTAATCTAAGCGCCTCTGATTGGCCCGTTTTCAGCATGACTAATCTAAGCGTTCTGATTGGTCCGATTTCAGCGCCGACTAATCTAAGCGCCTCTGATTGGCCCGTTTTCAGCATGACTAATCTAAGCGTCTCTGATTGGCCCGTTTTCAGCGCGACTAATCTAAGCGCCTCTGATTGGCCCGTTTTCAGCGCGACTAATCTAAGCGCCTCTGATTGGCCCGTTTTCAGCATGACTAATCTAAGCGTTCTGATTGGCCCGATTTCAGCGCCGACTAATCTAAGCGCCTCTGATTGGCCCGTTTTCAGCATGACTAATCTAAGCGCCTCTGATTGGCCCGTTTTCAGCGCGACTAATCTAAGCGCCTCTGATTGGCCCGTTTTCAGCATGACTAATCTAAGCGTTCTGATTGGCCCGATTTCAGCGCCGACTAATCTAAGCGCCTCTGATTGGCCCGTTTTCAGCGCGACTAATCTAAGCGCCTCTGATTGGCCCGTTTTCAGCGCGACTAATCTAAGCGCCTCTGATTGGCCCGTTTTCAGCACCGACTAATCTAAGCGCCTCTGATTGGCCCGTTTTCAGCGCGACTAATCTAAGCGCCTCTGATTGGCCCGTTTTCAGCATGACTAATCTAAGCGTTCTGATTGGCCCGATTTCAGCGCCGACTAATCTAAGCGCCTCTGATTGGCCCGTTTTCAGCATGACTAATCTAAGCGTCTCTGATTGGCCCGTTTTCAGCGCGACTAATCTAAGCGTCTCTGATTGGCCCGATTTCAGCGCGACTAATCTAAGCGCCTCTGATTGGCCCGTTTTCAGCGCGACTAATCTAAGCGCCTCTGATTGGCCCGTTTTCAGCATGACTAATCTAAGCGTTCTGATTGGCCCGATTTCAGCGCCTGACCCGTAATCTAAGCGCCTCTAAGCGCCTGATTGGCCCGTTTTCAGCTAATCTAAGCGTTCCTGACCGACTAACTAATCTAAGCGTCTCTGATTGGCCCGTTTTCAGCGCGACTAATCTAAGCGTCTCTGATTGGCCCGATTTCAGCGCGACTAATCTAAGCGCCTCTGATTGGCCCGATTTCAGCATTCGACTAATCTAAGCGCCTCTGATTGGCCCGTTTTCAGCGCGACTAATCTAAGCGCCTCTGATTGGCCCGTTTTCAGCATGACTAATCTAAGCGTTCTGATTGGCCCGATTTCAGCGCCGACTAATCTAAGCGCCTCTGATTGGCCCGTTTTCAGCACCGACTAATCTAAGCGCCTCTGATTGGCCCGTTTTCAGCGCGACTAATCTAAGCGCCTCTGATTGGCCCGTTTTCAGCATGACTAATCTAAGCGTTCTGATTGGCCCGATTTCAAACGCCAACTAATCTAAGCGCCTCTGATTGGCCCATGTCTTTCAGCGCGAATCTAAATCTAAAAATATAACAGGCCCACATAATGGCCTCATAGCTTTATAAAATTATGGCTGAATCACTGATTTCACATGGACTATTTTAATGATGTCCTTACTACCTTTCTGGGCTTTGAACATCGCATCGCTGTCTATACAGGGTCAGAAAACCCTCAGATTTAATCAAAAATATCTTAATTTATGTTCTGAAGATGAACAAAGGTCTTACGGGTTTAGAACGACATGATGGTGAGTAATTAATGACAGAATTTTCATTTTTGGGTGAACCATCCCTGTAAGCCTATTGACAAATATAAAAAAGATTCAGTATGGTCTGTCCCAATCTGTTTCAATAGGAAAAACAGGGAAGTAAAACACAAGCAAACTGCATTTATTAAGCCATTTCATGGTATCTTTCATACATCAGCTCCTCCACTAGTGTAACAAACGGGACGGGCGCTTACACACCATTATTAACGGCACTGTAATAAAGGGTTTCTCAGCAGAGCTGGAGGATGGGACAAAACTGGCACACTTTCTCTGCAGGACGTCCTCCCTGCAGTCAGAGGCCTTATTGCTCTACTACAGATAGAATCACAGGGACCATCACTTATTTCACTGAGAGCATTAGTGGTCTAGAGGAGCAAACAAGGCCTGACACACACACACAGGCACACATACATATATATCTACAAACAGCACCTCTGAGCGCTGTGAAAAATGCACCTGAAAGGGTAAACCAGAGAAAGGCAAGGTGAGGCCATTAACCTTGAACAGAAAAACAGGGCGAGTACAGTGACCAAGGAAAAATAAAGACTCCAGCTCACAGTGTTTAATAGGTGAAACCCTACACTTAAAAAGACCACAGCAAAAAAACCAAGTCGGCAGACAGTGATTTATAACCGTACAACTCCTTATCAGATCTAAATACATTTGTACCTGGTGCATTATCTCTACTGTGTGATATATAGATTTTTTTTTAACATTTATTTACACTTCTGCTCAAAATGTGAAGTTGGAGTAATTAGTAATCATTTTTTTGATTAAAAAAAATAAAATAAAATAACTAATATTTGGAAATACTATTACAATTCAAAGTAATCGATTTATATTTGAATAAATTAAAAAAGTAATCTCAATCAAACGCATTTAAAGTCAGCAACGAATATAAAATAGTGATATAATATGAAAAACAGTGTAGGAAGAGGTTGATTTGATCAGAAATATAGTGAAATATTATTACACTTTAAAATAACTTTTCTTTTTGAATATATTTTAAAATGTAATTTATTCCTGTAATGCAAAGCTGAATTTTCAGCATTATTACTCCAGTCTTCAGTGTCACATGATCCTACAGAAATCACTCTAATTAGTTTGCTGCTCATGAAACATTTATTATTATTATTATTATTATTAATAATAATATTTAAAATGGTTCAGTATGACCCAAAGATCAGCATTCACCTAAAATAAAAAGCTTTTATAACATTTAACACTATAACATTCAAAGAAATTAGAAATAAATTATAGAAATTAATACTTCGTTTAGCAAGGATGCTTTAAATTGATCAAAAGTGATGGAAAGACATTTATAATGTTACAGAAGATTTCTATTTCAGATAAATGCTGTTCTTCTGAACTTTCTATTCAAAGAAAACTTAAAACATTCTACTCAGCTGTTTTCAACATAATAATAATAATAATAATAATAATTGTTTTTTGAGCAATCAGAATATTGGAAGGATCATGTGAAGTGGAGTAATCATGCTAAATAGCTTTAAATAGTAAAAATACTGTAAAATTTTACTATTTTACTTTAGATCAAATAAATGCAGGCTTGGTGAGCAGAAGAGACTTAAAAAAAAACTCAAAATTTTACTGTTCAAAAAAAAAAAAAAAAAAAAATATATATATATATATATATATATATATAAAATTTAATGCCTGATAAAAACATCAGTTCATTGTATATTAATGTTAGTTAATAGATTAAATAATGGAACCTTATATTTTAAACGGTTGCCATATACAATTAATTTAACTTTCCGTTCTCATCTTATGACTTACGAATAAGAGAGCATTAAGATGTATTAATAAACTCCATTTGCAAAAATTAGATTAGAGTTGGAAAGACTGATTTATTACTATGAATAATTTAAAACTATTAGCTGTATAAATGTAAAACTGATGCAAACTGATTAAAATTGAATGATTAATGATGAATTCACTCTGCATGGCATTTTTAAACATTTTATTCAAATATCTGTAGGTGAATGCTGCTGTTTATTATAATTATTATGTTTTGGTATTACTGATGAATATGCAAATAATTCAACATCATTCTTCCTTTAGTGAAGGACATTATGGAAAACATGCCTTTTAATTTGCAGCATATTTTAATTCTTGCATTAAACATTCTGAATCTACAGCAGAGGTTGAATGGCTGATGGTTCACCTGATTATGTCCTGCTTTGTGCGGTTCTGATGTACAGCTTTTATTACAGCAAGTCAGCATTTCAGGGACGTGAGCCCTCTTTAAAGAGTGTGTTATGACAAATGACAAATGCTGTTCAAATCAATAATGTAATCAACACCCGTCTCTGCCGCTGTCTGCTCAGAAAATACATTGAGCTACGGCTGCATGTGGAGAGCTGAGTCAGAGAATTATTGATCAACACACAGCCATCCCAACATGACAACCTGAACTACTGACCTTTATCTGGATGATTTAGGACCATGATCCTTCTGTGGGCTTCCCGTACCTTCACCTTGCTGCTGGTCGGACTGTGCAAAACAAGAAAACAGGACATTTAGAAAAGAAGCACACCACCATCTAGTGGCTGCAGTCTGAACTGCTGCTGTATGAATCTAATTACAGGCCTCCAGACTGATTTTTTTGCACTAATCATCGACATGTGTGGTCTGTCTCCAACACTGCACACATCAACTGGAAAAACTCAATCTGTACATCCCCTGAAAATCCCCAATTTAGTGGGAAAAACAGGCCACAGAACTGAAAAAAAAACCAGTATTCGCCTATGCTTATGGGCATTTGAACTTGTTTACCAAATGGATTAATAAAAGCATTTGAATGGCAACCGGCAACCGGCAATTTGTTTACGCAATGCGAAATGTGCATATTAAAATTATTTATTAATTTACTATTTAATTGTTTTATTTAACTACACATTAAAACATTAATTAAAAATGAAAATACCCAATTTAGTGGGCAAAACCGGCAAAAGAACTGGAGAAAAATTCATCTATGCTTATGGGCTTTTTAACTTGTTTAACAAATTAATTAATAAAAGCATTTGAAAAAAAAAAAAAAAAAGCAAGTGGCAATTTTTTTATGCAATGTAAACTGTGCATCTTAAAATGATTTATTAATTTACAATTTAATTGCTTTATTTAACTACATATTAAAAGATTAATTAAAAATGAAAATCCCCAATTTAGTAGGCAAAACACGCAACAGAATTGAAGAAAAAAAACATATTCACCTATGCTTATGGACATTTTAACTCGTTTAACAAATGGATTAATAAAAGCATTTGACAAAATGACAAAAAAAGCAATTTTTTATGCAATGTAAAATGTGTACCTTAAAATGACTTATTAATTTTATAAATATTTAACTACATATTAAACCATTAAATAAACAGTTTTAAATGTCCATTTTTTATTTAAAAATGATTTTGAACTTATTTTAACATTTGAAAACATGACAGTTTTAAATTTAATTTAAAAAAATTCGTAACTTATTTAAAATTTTAAATTTTGAATTAAATGAACAGTTCTAAATGTCTACAGATTTATCAGTGTAAAAAGTTATTTAAATTTTAGCTTGAACAATAAATTAATAACTTAATTTTCTATTTTATTTTAAATGTCTCTCTTAGTCTTCCGTATGTGTCAACACTGATAATGTGTTAAATAAGGCATATTACCTAAGAATTCATAACAATTCCCAAACTTCTTCATTCATGTATATTATCATATATAGTAGTGTTTTTTTTAAGGATACACATTCAAGTTTATTAAATCTTTTAATCTATATCAAGCACTGAGTTATGGTCTGAGGACAGGTGATTTTAGGCCACTTGGCTTCCTTACCGAAAAGACAAATACATTCCTTTCCAGCCTCCATCTGTCAGGGTTTAGATCTGAGTCATAGCTGAATAGCCAGAAGTGATGATTAAAAGATACATTAATGCTTACACACAAGCGTCCTGCAAACCCTCCTCTAAAGATTAAAATCATATGCAGGAGTGGGCGTCTGAGAGGGACCAGAGAGAAACTAATTAAAACACTGTGCGGCGCGGATGATTCCAGAATGCGATGACGAATCCGACAGGCTAAACTGCGTTTGTCGGAAGAGTCAGAATGTCCACAAGATATGTGTGGCATTCGCGAGACTAGACTGTGTGCTCAAACGCATTTAAAGTCAGCAATGAATATAAAATAGTAATATAATATTAAAAATAGTGTAGGAAGAGGCTGATTTGATCAGAAATATAGAGAAATATTATTACACTTTAAAATAACTGTTTTCTTTTTGAATACATTTTCAAATGTAATTTATTCCTATAATGCAAAGCTGAATTTGTGTCACATGAATTTGTGTCACAAGTGTCACATGATTCTTCAGAAATCATTCTAATATGCCGATACATTTATGATTACTAGTCTTGAGCTATTTAATATTTTTTTGTCTTTTCAGGATTCTTTGATGAACATCAAGTTAAAAAAGTAATTAAAAAAATCTGTTATAACATTATAATTGTATTTACTATCACTTTTGATCAATTTATTGCATCTTTGCTCACCAAAAGTATTAGTTTCTTTAAAAAGTTTATTTTTAGATGAACCATTTCTTTTAAAGAGCATAAATAATTACCCAGTTTAGCTGAATTTATTCTCTGGGTGCAGAGAGATCAAAGGATATCAAAGCAAACAGTAAAATATCTGAGGTCAGTTATTTCAGCTGTGAATGACAGACACCAAAGTAAAGCTGAAGACAGATGAGAGGAGAATAATAAAAACTATTAACCCGAATCAGTACCGTTTTAAGAGCATAAATGCGGTTGACCGAGTTCATACTGGTCACATCCAAGAGCTATTGGTTACAGTCTGGTTCAGTTTTATGAAAACATTAGTCCAGTTTGATTGACAGCACAAAGAAATGAGGCACATGGCTCTGACGCAAACACTGCCACACAAGATGTGATGCTTGTATGGTGTGAGTCACACCTGGTCTGAGACCCTGTGAACTTCTGTTGAAGTAAGGGAAATTTTCAGAGACATACACCCTTCTAGGAGGAGGAGGGTGGTCCACCGAAAAGCAGATTACAAAGTTAGACACGGCTGAGATTTTTTCCCATTAGAAGATAGGATCAAAGCCGTGACGACAGGAGATGACGACCGGCTTCAAACCAAAAGAATTGCCCCCAGACTTAACCGCAAGCTCTTCTGGGAAGTGCAGTGATGCAGTATGTGTATATACTGTAAAACACCTTTGTTTTCTTCCATGACAACTCATAATGAGAGAATTCAGTAAGATGAATTGCAGTGATTTAGGGCTTTGTTTAGCCCACAATTACCTGATCCCGAGAATAAGGCTGGCTTCCCGTCTGGTCATCTTCTGCTCAAATCCACCTTTGTAATATGCAGAAAATGACTAGGAAAGAAGAGAAAATGTTGAAAACAATTATCCAAAATCAAGGTTAAGCTCAATCACAAGACTTCAGCCTTACTGCCATGAAACTATGATGATAGAATCACTTGTAAAGTTGCACCCAATCTTTCAATTACTATGGTTATTATGATCCAAACAATTAGACATGATGGAAGTATCTGTAAAGCCCAGATATTACAGTGGTAATCCATCATCAGAAGTTCATTCACCCATAAAAGCGATACCATCTGAAAACGATTTCACCAACTACACAGCTCAAATTATAAACGTGGTTAAACTGAATAACTCTTCTAAGTGCTTTAATAAAAATGTATTTTCTTAGAAAAAAATGCTTTTCTTAGATTTTTGTTTCCAGACAAAATATCTAAAAAAAAAAAAAATTCTTAAATCAGGAAGGATTTTCTAGACAAGCAAAAAAATTATTGTCTTAAATCAAAAAGTTATTGTCTTATTGTCTTAAATGAAAAAGTCAAAATTAAGTGAGTTTTTGCTTGAAGCAAGCAAAATAATCTGCCAATGGGGTAAGCAAAATAATCTTGTTTTCTGCTTGAAATTTCTTGCATGTTCTTCTTTTTTTCTGACAACAAGACAATAATTGTTGCTTGTCTAGAAAATCCTTCCTGATTAAAGAATTTTTAGATATTTTGGCTGGAAACGACAAAAAGTCTACGTAAGAAAAGCATTTTTTGCAGTGTTTCAAACATTTTTTTGTTTAACAGGGTTTCTGCAGGTTTTAAGAAGGTGAATTTAAAGGGGTCATCAGATGCTAAGTTCACTTTTAAATGTTGTTTGAACATTAATGTGTGTTGGCAGTGTATGTACAAATCTACCTTATAATGATAAAAATCCATGCGGTGGTTTTTAATTAATCTGTAAAAAATAACATCCCCTTTTTCAAATCAAGTCATTCTCAGATGGCTGCCGTTGTTGCATCACACCGACAGAGGCCGCTCCCACGATAATTGATTGACATGAGCATTTTACCTCAGATCAGCTGAAACAGTCCGACCTCCATTGTTTCGAATCTTTGCGATCGCCTTTCCTAATAATGTACTAGTTAGCGAGTTTAGCGGCTAATGTAAACAGGCTCGTCACTCCACAGAGAGAAGAGAGGGGCGGGGTGAGCAGAGCTCATTTGCATTTAAAGCAGCCTCGACCAGAATGAGATGATTTTTGCAGAGCTGATTTTGGCAAGGTAAAAAGGGTGTTGTTTTACACAACCATTGAGAATTTTTAACTAAGTATATTATAGACTTTTCATTAAGACCCTGAAGAATCATATCAACTTGTGGAAAATAGGCACCCGATGACCCCTTTAAGACTTCAGAGCTATTTAAAACCGAGCACAGAAAATTCAAGAAATGGGAAGGAAACACAATACATCAATATGATCTCTAATGTGTAGGTTATTTTCGTAAACTTTAATGCTTTGATATTTGATTAGAAAATGACAAAAATACAGAGAGCCGAAGTGAGACTTTAAGACTTTTGAAGACAGTTAATTTCTGAAGTAAGCAACATTATGCCTTCAATGCTGATTAGTATTATATTGAACCCATACCAATATTTGAATCTAAGAGATTAAGAGTTTATTTGCAAAAAATAGATACACTTTTACAATTTTCAAAAATCGTGTTTTTATTGTGTATAGTTATCTGTATTTTTGTTTAGTTATTTTTACTTAATCAAAATAACCCAACTGCAGCTTGACTGAGATTAACTGGAATGCACAATGAAAAAAACATGATTTTTGAAAATTGTTCAAACGTAGCAGGGCTCGGCGATTTTTCCAATCTTATTGATTAATTTGAAATGAATGTTTTGCCATGATTTTATTCGTTAGAAATCGAGGAATCGCGATTTGTAATAGAAATATTACCAAACGTTAGAATTACACTTTGACAATATGCCAGTGATAACAATAAAGAGAAAAGAATGATCCAATCACATTAACCGCTCACGTGTGACGCGCTCATATCGCCAGGCACCATTCACAAAGAATGCGCTTTCCTGTTGACAACAATGCAACACGGGCAGTGGAATAGGAAAAACATGCAAGAAGATGGTATGGGAGTTAAGTGAACTTCTTTTAACCCTTTAACCGTCACTTTTTTGAACATAGATGCGAAATGCACCATTTGAACTTAAATTTTTATAATTCATGAACTAAAACATATTGTAATATGATTTTGATGTACATTTTCAATGGTAATGCAATGTCTGATTTTAAAATGGTTTTCAAAAGAATGAATTTTGAGATTTTAAGTTTTCAACCGATATATAATTTCTTATGATATCTAAAGCATGATAGGGAAAAAGGCAACGAAGAAAGTCTTTTTGTGACAAAGGTCAGAACTCCAGTTATGACATAGATTTTTGGCTTTTAAACTCTTGATATATACTAATCTGTTACTTTTCCTACATTATTTGTAACAAATGTTTCCTACATTAAATGTAACAAATTTGTAAAATATCTATTTAGGAGTCTTAGTCCTTTATAACGATATATAGTTTGTCATGATTAGATTATGATTTATTTGTAACATGGTGAAGTAAATGTAGGCGTCCCGTGTACAGGACAATGACAGCGTTTTTATAATGCCGTTTCGAGTGAGACACTGCAAGAGACGTGAGTGCATCCACGTTTACATAAAAAACAATAGAAAAGCAGCGATATCAAATTAAAAACCTGTGAAGAACTACTACTGCATGTCTGATATTTTATGTTTGCATCATGGTGACAGGCTGAAAAATGCTGTTCACTGTTTTTACAGAACATTTAAAGTTAATAGTCTGCTGGTGTTATACCTTCAGTCAATTTGAATTTAAATTACCTTGTCTTTTAAAATTTTTTGCAAGCATTTTCCTTGTATTATTTCTGAACATATGTATAAGACAAGTTAGTACAAGATGTAGTTGTAGTTCATGCATCTTTTCTGCAAATATATTTAACAAGCGATTTGTTTAACATTTACATCATGTTGACAACTTCATGTGTGGTGCATTAGGAATAGACTTTTCTTTACCTAGAGGGTTCGTAAAGAAAAAAAGTTACTTGAATCATGTTGTAGCTACATTTTCAAGTTAAAAAAAAAAAAAAGTAAATTTTTTTGCCATATCGCCCTGCCCTAAAACGTAGTTATGTTTTTACAAATGAGCTTCATATCCTCTTCATGTGATGACTGATGTGCACAATAACATGTAAAATCTCAATGTTGATGGCAACCAGGTGCTTTGTATGCTTTGGATCAGTTAAAAGACTCAAGATCAGCACTTTCACCTCATTATGTGAAAGTAGAGTCTTCAGGGTTTTGAGATGATTGACCCGATAATTATCCAAATTCGCGAACTAAATGTGCATTCATGATGGAATTACTGTAATTACGAGACTGACTGACTTGTAAAGTGTACACGTCCTCGTTGAACTCGTAATTCCAATTTGTAAACTCTGAATTTTCAGAGAGCACTGACTTGTGCCTCTTGACCACTACAACATGATGCAGAAATGCTCAAAACGGCAGCTGCATCATAAGTAAAATGTAGCTACTGCCGTAAAAAGCAGTTATTTTGTTATATTTTTGTTAAATAATTCATATAATTGACTATATAAATAAACAAAAGACATTCTAGCTTAAAGTTGAGTGTAATGTACCATAAAATAAACGTTCAAATATATGTTAATTTTATTTCAATTATAGTACGCATTACTTGCTATATTGTGGTTTTGTCTATTGACTACTCAAATTACACTGATTCATTTTGCTGTTAATAATGTTGCCACAAAAGCACACAATCCCGAGTCTGAGGACACGAACAGAAGCAAGCACAAAGTCCTAGGTTGTAATCTAGTAATTACTGTAATAACAGCATGGTGTGAATGCACCATAAAACAAAGGACCCAAAACTGAGATTTTGTAAGGTCATGAATGACATGAAGTGATGAAGTTTCAACCAGTGTTTTGAGGAAATTTAGCAAACAATTTTTTGCTGGGATTTTAAGTACAGTACAGACCCCACAGGTGCTGTGTTTACATTTCCATGTGCTTCACAGATTTTTCAACTTTGGGACTTTTCCATTTTCACTATTCACTATAGTTTCTTTCACAAGAAACTATTCACCCCAAAATCTTAATGTTTTATTTTAAGTCTTAATTCATTATTCGCTCACTGTCATTCCAAACCCATATGCTGCTGTTTAAAGAGATTTTATGAAGAACCTTCACACAGTTGCAGCACTTAATAAGCTTTTTTTTTTTTTCCACAAACAACAACAACCTCATTATTGCATCATAAATGCACACTACCAGTCTAAAGTTTTTGAACAGTAAGATTTTTAATGTTTCTTGCAGAAGTCATTTGACACAAAGTACAGCAAAAACTGTTTGAATCAGTTAAAATTTTGAAATATTTTTACTAATTAAACCTCTGGGATCTGAGGGGGTTTTGGGGCTTAAGAGAAGTTTTGACATGCCCTGACATTTGTGCTTTTTTTTAGTATCTTACTGGCTAAAGTCTGATTAGACTGTAATCAGCACAAACTGGGCTACAATAATATGTAAGCAACATGAATGCACGCTTGCGTTTTTGAGAAAACAACATTTATGCATGGTTAGTGAAAAACTAAAATTTTTAAGTCACTGAAATAAGGCCATGAAACACATACAGAACATTTGTTCACAAGACTTTAAAATCTGTTTTCTATTTGAATATATTTTAAAATGATTTCTAAAGGATCATGTGACACTGAAGACTGGAGTAATGATGCTGAAAATTTAGCTTTGATCACAGAAATAAATTATATTTTAAAATATATTTAAATAAAAGCAGCTATTTTAAATAGTAAAAATATTTCACAATATTTCTGTATTTTGGATCAAATAAATGCAGACTTGGTGAGCAGAGAGCTTTTGACTGGTAGTGTAGTCAATATGACTTGCATTATTACATGTCTTCTTAAGCGCTAAAATAGGTTTTTTATGAGGAACAGACCAAAAAAAAAATATATATATATATATGGTAATGTATAGCACACAATCTGTATGCACTTCTTTTATGATCTTTTTTTCTTGGATTGTTAACAATCTATTTGACAGTAAACTGCAGTTGTATAAGCAAGAGATATGTTAAAATTCTTAAGAAATTTTACATTCTGGCAAAAACAACAGCGCACAGGTCTGGTACACATGTACTCATAAGGGGTGAACAAACAACAGCATAATTTCATCGTTTTTTGCAAAACTATCCCTTTAATTAAAATTCCATAACGGAATAACATCGGTCTGTGGCTCTTTCGGAAATCGTACATACTGTAGGATTTTGGTCAGAGCTCACGATTGAGTAAAAACATGTGTACGTTCAGAGGGCGAGAGAGGCCAGAACGTTCAGTCCAATCTCAGCCCACAACATGATACTTAATCACACTCATCCATTATGTGATTCACTGAAGGATGAAATCACTGGATTAATAACTCTAATAGTGATCTATTACAAGTGCGCTCAGTCGCGAACCCGGTTTAGGAGAAAGCCTCTGAGATTACAGAAGTTTCAGTGCGCACACAGGTGGACAGGTTGAGTCAAAGCACTGGGAACCAGCCCTGACCGCACAACCCTGGAGATTAAGGAGAACCTGGACAAATCAGCTTGACAAACTCCATTAAAAATCAGAAGCACAGCGTGAACTACAGCAGCGGCCAGTGAGATGAAATCAGTCCTTCGCTCTACATCAGGAGGTTTAACATGCCAACACCGCACGCAAACAAGATGTGGAAATGAACATGGAAAAATCCTAACTTCGTTCCCACAAATCATTGCTTTCTGAAACAAAATGTATGTTTTAAAAAAATGAAAGCTATGCTGGAACTTTTCAAAATGGGAATATTGATTCATGGGGTGTTAGAGAGCAATCACACAACATTGGCTTATTTACAATCTTAGAAATAAGGTACAAACTGTCACTATGGTGGAACCTTTTTTAAAATATACTAAGATGTACACTTCAAGGTTTAGTTCACTCTGGAACTAAAATTTCCTGACAATTTACTCATGCCCATGTCAACCAAGATGTTCATGTCTTTCTAGCTTCAGTCGAAAAGAAATTATGGTTTCATATATATATATATATATACATGGATTTTTCTCCATGGGGACTTCAATGGAGATGAATGTCCAAATTGCAGTTTCAATGTATCTTCAAAAAGCTCTCAGGGTTCTACGCTTACTTTTCTGTTTAGGAGCACAGTCAAAATTCTTCTAATCAATAATAATAAAAAAAATAAAAAATAAAAAAATAATCGGATCAAAAATTAGCCTTCCCATTATGAGGTGAAGGTGATATTTGATTCCTTAAATTGAGACACACAGACGTGGCACAGAAGAACACAGTAGTGGCTTGCAGGTGTATTTTCATGTTTCAAGTTTAATGAGGCTCAGGGGTGCCTTGAGTGCAGTCAAATTCATAAATTCATGTTGAGATTAATGTTTTAAATATACATTTTTGAATATAGAAATATTAACTGATTTAAATAACTGAAAAGATTCTTTAAAGCTGAAAATAAAACTGCCAGTAGGTGGCGGTAAGTCACTGATTTAATTACTGAATCATTCATTCATTTGATTCGTTCAAACGGCTGATTCGTTTAAAAAAAAAAGTTTCATTTGCTCATAAAGCAAATGACTGTCTTTATGAACGGGAAATTGAATGATTGACTCACTAAATTCATTTAAAAACGTATGTTCATTCATAAACGAAACACCTCTGTGTTTGAATGCAGATGCGCAGCGGCTCAGTTGTAACTTATTTCAAACTATTTTTGATGACGAAATAGAGCAAAATCAGGCAATAGTGTTATAGTCAGATAATGTAAGTCACTTAATTTTAACTTGTTTATTTAACTGTTGTATTAAATCAGTATCTCATTTACAAACGTCCTTAAAAATCATTAAAAGCTGTCTCATCTTAGTTCATCATGATCTCATAAAATTCCACTAGTCAACGGAGCTCCCTACACTGCACAATCAATCTTTTATTTACACTCTCTATACAGTTTGTTTATGAGATACGTCTGTGATACATTACTCAATGCTGCAAAAACACATATAAACCTCTGAAGCTCCTCTAAGCACGAACACAAATATGCTGATCAGGTCAGTCGCACTGGTGCTCCAAAATATTTTTTCAGTCGCAAGCAGTAGTTTTCAGTCAAAAAAGGACTGAAAGGCTTGCACTGTAGAGCCCTGGCTCTACACTATCCCAGCCAAGGAATAAGGGTCTTATCTAGTGAAACAATCTGTCATTTTCTAAAAAGAAATAAATAAAAATGTACTTTTTTTTAACCACAAATTCTCATCTTGCATGAAATCACATTGGAAAGGTCACGTGTGGTTAGTTCTTCGTCTGTGTACTTTAGTTCAAAAAGGTAGGGTGAAAACTCTCAAATCTCATTTTCTCCTCCATCTTCAAAATCGTTTTCACATTACAAAGATCGTTTGACTTTCTTTGCATGTTTGCTTGGTAAACACTGTTACTTCCACCAACATCACGCTTGACCTTTTCAACATGACTACGTAATCTGTGAAGTCGAGCTAGTGCAAAACAAGCATTTGTGGTTTGTATTTTTTTTAGAAAATGGCCGATTGTTTCGCTAGATAAGACCCTCATTCCTCAGCTGGGATCGTGTAGAGCCCTTTGAAGCTGCATTGAAACTGCAATTTGGACCTTCAACCCGTTGATCCCCATTAAAGTCCACTATATGGGAAAAAAAAGTCATGGAATGTTTTCCTCAAAAACCTTTCTTTTCAGTAGAAGAAAGAAAGACGTGAACATCTTGAATTTGGGAGCAAACTAATCTTTTCAGACACTAATATGTACTTAGTGTCTGAAAACTACTAAAAGCTAACTTTTAGCTTTTGTACCTTATGGTAACACCCCCGTGACAGCATTGTCCCTTTTTTTCTGTGAGTGTATGCTAAAAAAGATTTGTTCGTTTTTGGCACTTACCGCAGTGGGTAACTTCTTAGCAGCTTCTGTAACAACCTGACTGAGAGGCCTCCATAAGTGGAATGCATATCGACCTAAAAGCAAATGCAATAAAGGGAAGAAAGACTGAAAAGTGTGCCACTTGATAGCAGACCATTTACAGAGTTAATTTCCAGGGTTAACAAAGTTGGTTTAAGGGTGAAACCAAGGACAAAACCACATTTTAGTCTTATTCAATACGTGTTAAAGGTGAGGTCGCCTTTCAACTTCCCTTGGTATTTATTGGGTCAGAGTGCTGGTGAACTGCCAGTGGTTGTGGTTCGACTGTGAAGCAACACACTGCAAGTCAGCAGCACTCAATGAAATGAACATATAATGCCTTTCGAACATCCAGCGTTCAATAAAGAAGCTGCGAAAGGCCGTTGGGCGGCTCAATTAACTCAACCAAATTGTAGGTGAAGAACACATAAAATCGTCAGAAGTAATACATTATGGGAACATTTTTGGATTTTCATTTCATCAAACTCTGAGAAGTATATTGTTGAGAGGAAAACGTTATTTTGCTTTTCAGCAAAAAAGCATTTGAGGCTCCCTCCACTGTAATCCAAAGCCCTGCCTCTGAGCGGAGCAGACCACACACTGCCTTAGCTTTTGGCAGGAGCGCTGCCCCCTCGATGTACTGAAATGGGAATTAGCCCCCTTCCTCAAAGCGACCACAAGCGCTATTCCATCCTGACCTCACACAGCTATGGGTGGAAGACTTGGCGAATAGTGATGATTAACTGCCACACAGCAGTAGGGAGGATGGCAGAGGCACCTGCCAGAAAAGAATCAAACGTAAACAAGCCGATGACAAAGACGCTTAAATTATTTGGCCACATGCGGCCGTTTAAAGTCGCTTTGATTTCTTTTAATGCTAGAGGCCACGGTGACCTCATTAACCAGGGCGAGCTTCATCTGGGGGCTTGAACAAACACTCAGTAAGAGCGGCTTAACCATCACCCTCATCAACGTCGCCATCATCGCAAGTGTTTTGAGTCCTTTAGAATCACATCATAAATATCTGTGGGCAGCTTTATCGTACGGAAAGTTTAGCTAAATATTTTAAGAAGACAAAGGAGGAAAAAACTTTTATTGCTTTATACAATGGCTACTCTATCCCACTGTGAACCACAACATGAGGGATTTTAGCTTACAAACATCCTGCCTAGAAACGTAGTCTGCGCCAGAACGCAAACACAGACGCTTCGCCAACACGGCGTTCCAAGAGTGCTGATATCTAGTTCAACAGCACTGGGAATTTTCACCGTTGATATCACTTTACTTGTCTGAGTTTGCGCTTTCTAGACAGACTGTCAGTATGTGTATTAGTGGTGGAGATTCATGTGTCGCTGATGTAAGCACACTCATTCATCCGGGATCAGAGCAAGTCATTTTTTTTAGGAGTATTTGAATCATTCCCTCAACTGATTCATTCAAGCGCACCAATTACATTAAGCAAGGAATAACTGATGACGGGTCAACGTTCTATGGTTACCACACCTCAAGACATGGATCGGATGATACATTTTAAGGCATTTGTCTGGTTTTTGTCCTTAAAACTCTACTGTAAGAACATTAGGATTGATTTAAGCATCTCATCCAATGCCTCCGTTGCTAATTCCAAAACGTCATTTTAGACCTACCAGTGGAGGCTTGAGGTGCAGTTAATAACTTAGACAGGGAGAGAGCTTAGGCGTGTGAATTACCTTTGAGTCTGTGCATCTCTCAAGTGTTTGGCAGAAGCACCTCCACTAATAGTGAAACTTTTTAGTTAAATTTCTTCAGAAACAGCTAGGGCTGGGTGATATGGCCAAAAAATTATCACAATATTTTTTTTTTCATATCAGTCAGTATCGATAATTATCAAGATAAATGTCGAATTTTAAATTTCTTTCAAGTTTAAAGGCAGATTTTTGCTACAATGTGAAAGTTGTAAAAACAAATTTTTTTATTTCTTCACATTTTTCTGGCCATTTTTCCTTAAAATAAACAAAATGTGTTAGTTTTACATGTTTTAATGAGTAATATTGTTTCAAATCAAGAAACAGGTTTGTGTTACATCATAATATTAATACACAGTTTTTTGTCTCTTAAAAAAACACATCTGGTAGTAGCTTGAGCTAGGATGCAGATGTAGATTTATGTTCATTATCAAAATCAATAATATATGTAAAATTGTAGCAACCTCATTTTTATGTAGTGACATTTAATTATTCTGTTTAAGTATTGTTTTTTTGTTTGTTTGTTTTAACTATTGTTCATGATCTAACCATAGATCATGATAACAACAGTTAAAACTACAAACATAGCACCTCAGTACCATGGTAAAAATATAATATGGTTCCTAGGTATTTGTATGAAAAACAGCAGTCTAAATACATTTCGTATAAATGCATAAACACTATATCTTAATCACAAAAAACGCTGTAATTATACTGCATTACTCTTCCATCAGTACATTTAATAGATGTCTACATTAATACTATAATCATATTCGACACAAACTTATTATCAAAATTATACACACATTTTTGATACAATACCACTGTGCAGTTAGTGATATGACAGTAAATCTATGGTAAATGATGGAGATTTGTAGATTAAAAGCCTTCTGACTGTGCACAGTGTTTCTCCTGTTTGTCAGCGCAGTTTCATCTGACTATAAATTGAATCATTTGTGTTCTTCACTGAATTCAAGAGCTTCACACTGGTGCTGTTTAGTGACCAAGACTCATCATCAGCGAGTGAACGCATCTGCTCTAGTAAGTTCGCGCCGTGCTGCTGTTTGAACTTTGATCCGAGCGGATAAACAGTCCAAGTGGCGCGCTTTGACTAGCGCTCTTTTGTTCCGCCTTTGTAACCCCAGCAAATTCCAATAGTTTTTAAGTGCAAAGCATAAAGGTTTGTTGCTATGCAAGCTTGCTTTCATGCATCTTTGTGTAATGTGTCAGAATTAAGTGATATCACTCAAGTAAAAGTGCTGTTGTTCCAAATACCAGCATCAGCACAATTGTGAGTGTGATATTGCTTTTATGCAAGAGTTCAATAAACAAGAAGTTAGTACTGAGTAGTGAGTAACTTACATTTTAGACAAATACAATAAGAGTTAAGTTAAAAAAATGTCCTGGCTCTTCCAAGCTTTATAATGGCAGTGAATGGCTGTGGAGATTCTGAAGTCCCATAAAGTGCTACCACCCATCATAAAAAGTGCTCCACATTGCTATGGGGGTTAATAAAGGCCTTCTGAAGTGAATCAATGTGTCTGTGTAAACATTATATCAAACATTTCTGGAAGTCTTGTTATCGTTTATCGAGGAAATTCATATAGCGTGATAATTATCTTTATCGATTATTGCCCAGCCCTAGAAACAGCACCACTGTTACCTCGCTTGTGAGAAATCTCATGTAGTTTTAAGTTGTTAAAAAATCATGTTGATAAAATCATCAGAGCAGCACTAACAACATTAGCACATATGTTAATGTGTGTGCATCTGTAAGGGAGAGAGAGGAGAAATAGAGTATGTACTTTCCGTACATAATAAAGCATAATTTTGTGGCAAAACATGGGATTAATCTGTCTTTTTTTATCTGACTGTTTACTGTATTTATTTGTGTGGCCACTGACATTGTGGGTTTTGGTTATTTTGCAATTTTAGGCTGTAAAGACCTCGGAAATAACTGAAATCATGTGGTGAATAGATATAGACATGTAATGCGGCCAAGAGCTGCCTGGAACTACATTCACAGTGCATTGCCATGAAAATAATTGCACACTCTAGAACATTCGGCAGCCAATCAGATTCAAGCATTAAGAACTTAATTTCTTAAAGGGATATTACACCCAAAAATAAAAATTACCCCAGGATTTACTCACTACTCAGTCATCTTAGGTGTATATGACACCTATGACAGGTGAATACAATCTGAGCTATATTGACTATAATGGCTGTTGAGATTATGAAGTCCAATAAAGTGCATCCATCCATCATAAAAAAGTGCTCCACATGGCTCCGGGGGGTTAATAAACTAATGCTAGTCACATGCAAACCAAGTTTTGTTTACATCAAAGGAAAACCAGTCTCCTCTTGGTTTATATCAAAATCCTCTGACTTTTTTTCTCTACAAATCCTTGTTTTTTACTTTTAATTTGTGACCAGTGTTTTGTTCTACTCTCTCCTTTGCACTTCCATGTTCATCACTTCTCACTGGAGCTTACATTACATCTACATCCTATGTCATCTGTGTACGACAGTTAGTGGAAACTAGAGATTACGGTTTATAAAGTTTTAAATATAGTTATTTTTCTTACACAAACACATCGATTCAATTCAGAGGGGCTTTATTAACCCCCGGAGCAATGTAGAGCACTTTTTATGATGGATGGATGCACTTTATTGGACTTCAGAATCTCAACAGCCATTCACTGCTATTATAAAGCTTGGAAGAGCCAGGACATTTTTTAACATAACTCTTACTGTATTCGTCTAAAAAAGTTACTCAGTACTAACTTCTTGTTAATTAAACTCTTGCATAAAAGCAATATCACACTCACAATTGTGCTGATGCTGATATTTGAAACAACAGTACTTTTACTTGCATGATATCGCTTAATTCTGACACATTGCACACAGACACATGAAATCAAGCTTGCATAGCAACAAACCTTAATGCTTTGCACTTAAAAACTATTGGAATTTGCTGGGGTTACACAACACGACAGAACTGGGTAAACCAGCTAAATGCGTAATTTGTCATGTGGTTAATGCTATCAACACCTTGAAATTACTTGTCACAGGCAATCCATGCAAGAAAATACAAGCAATCTAGTCTCCCCAGGAGTAACCTGAGGTGGAGCACTACCTCAAAAGCACAATGGTGATCAATCATTGGTTTAAACCAGCAAGCTTTGGTTCTCAGCCTAGAGTTTTAACCACTAGGCCATACCACATTTATATAAATGTATGAAGTTTCTGCATGTGACTATCCAAAATGTGGTTTAATGACACACAAATCTCCAAATGGATGCATACACAGGGGTTCAAAACAGATGTGCTCACCTGCAAACCCTGCCGCTGCAACTCCCAGCCCCACTGCCATCAGACAGCCACCCTGAAACACACACACACACACACACGTTGTGTTTACATGTTTTATGGGTTCATTCCATAGGCGTAATGGTTTTTATACTGTACAAACCGTATTTTCTATCGCCCTACACCTAAACCTAGCCCTCACAGGAGACTGTGCACACTTTTACTTTCTCAAAAAAACTCATTCTGCATGATTTATAAGCCTGTTTCCTCATGGGGACCTCACAAATGTCCCCACAAGGTCAAAATTTACTGGTATTACTATCCTTGTGGGGACATTTGGTCCCCATAACGTGATAAAATACCAGGTGCACACACACACACATCACAATGATTACATCACCATGATAATTAATAATAAACATAAGCCAATCACAGGTAGAGAAGGATTTTAAGCATCAGAGAAGGCACATATGGTTTTCCCATAGCAAAGCACTAAAAATTTAAGAACTAGACTAGACTTCAACTGCAAATTTAGTATTCTTCATAGAAGACTGTTCAATTCTAAAGTGTTTTTCCTGTATATGAAAATCCAATATTGCATAAATCCCAGACTCCCACTGACTGAATGTTCAGAATGAATCATGAAAAGAAACTATTCATGAATTCATGCTGCAAAGATCAAACAGTTAAGATGCTCCATCTCTCAAAATACCCCAAAAGTCATGAAAAAATTACCCAGAATGCCATAGCTATTAACGCCTTGCCCACAAAGAACACTTCAGTGACCAGTTTGTATCTATAAGGCGCATTTAACCTTTAAACTTAACATATTTAAAGCTATTGTGATCCGTCAATCATGGCTTTGAGAAACAATGTTGGCCTGACAAATACGTTTAGTTAAGGATCTTCTTTTATGACTATTACATCATCTGGTACTTAGAGCTTTTAGTGGGCCATAAGTGTTTAATATATAAATATTATATAAGTCATGATGGCTAATGTACAAAAACTGTGAGAATGTGGGTTTCACAATGATTAATAACTTATAATCATTTTCCATGTCACAACACTTAGATTTTCAATCTTTATTGGGCAAATTTCGTTAAAGTATCATTTTACAGTAAGTGTTTGTTAATTGTTATAATATTTTCTGATAAAACAAAGGTAAAGTTATTCAGATAACTGCTTGAGTTTCAGATTATGAGCAGCAAGGTCAACACTATGGATGAGCACACACGGGTGTAACTCTTATGACACAAGCTCAGCCGTTTCATGGTAAAACAGTGTAAATGCACCGAACTCTCCAGCGCGACATTTACTCACAAGGCGTTTGTCAATATCTGTCTCACTCTGCCCGTTGGTTTTCGGTGTATATTCAGCATGTCTCATGAAGTCCCCCTCCATCGCTACACCGCTGGAGCTCGCCATGCTGATGATGACAGACACACCTACGGAAACACCAGAGGGACAAACTTCATTCTACAGCAGGGTCTTGCGATTCCAAAACAGAGGAGCGCGTTTCTCAGACCCCACTCATGTTCCTTAAACTTTAAAAACAAGCTGTAACTCCTAAGCATTATATTTATGTATCACGTGTTTAAAAAGCTTTCATGCACTATGCTGCATATGAATGCTGGTGTATAGCGGGGAGTTCCATACAGGGAGCGACTAGCCAATAAAACCATAAGCAACTCCCTGCCGGTGCCAGCGGTTAGCTGCTTTAGTGTATGTAAAGGTCAGGAATCACGCAACAGAATATACCAGCATGAATCGATCTACACAACTAACTCGTAATTCCGGAAGAAGCGGGGGATATAGAGAAAATACAATAAATCAAAGAAGCAACATGACGGACAGTGAGCAAACGAATGAGTGTTGTGAGAAAAACCTACCTAGTACTTCAAACCCTCAGAATGAGCCAGTACAGTAAGTATAATAGTAAAATATCATGAATTTGACTCATACAGTGTGTTTACGTTTGATATAATACATATATTTATAAAATAACACATAAATGATAACAAATACATATTTTACATTTAAATGCACAAACATTGTTTTAGGTTTTAACGTTATTCAGATGTAGCATATTGTTATTTCGATGCGTTTAATCTAACGATTGGTCATTTTGGCGTTTAAATAGTATATTTATTTCTATAGTCCTTTCTCTGTTTATGAACCAGGCGCTGGTATAGTTTCACTTTCGTTTCTGCCCAAACCAAAACTCAGATACGAGTATTTACCTTAGCAACTGAGAGAAATACTTGTCACCGAAGGGAAGTTTGTCTTGGACCGCTCACATTTTCCAGTCTTTCTCTTTTGCAAATCATTATATAACTAGGGATAGTAAATAACAACAATAAATAAATAGAAACAACAAATAAATAAAATATAAATCATTAAAAACTGACAAAAATAAACAATCATCTGGTGGACAGTACATATAGGTTTCCACGATATAATATATATATATATATATATATATATATATATATATATACACTACCGTTCAAAAGTTTGGGGTCAGTAAGACTTGTATTAGTCTTTAAAGAAGTCTCTTATGCTCATCAAGGCTGCATTTATTTGATTAAAAATATAGAAAAAAACAGTAATATTGCAAAATGTTTTTACAATATAAAATAATGTTTTTTATTTTAACATACTTTAAAATAGAATTTATTCCTGTGATGAAAAGCTGAATTTTTATCAGCTGTTACTCCAGTCTTAAGTGTCACATGATCCTTCAGAAATCATTCTAATATGCGGATTTATTATTAGAATGATCAATGTTGGATAATATCAACAGTTGTGCTGCCAAATATTTTTTGGAACCTGTGATTTTTTTTTTTCAGGATTCTTTCATGAATAACAAGTTTAAAAAGTACAGTGTTTATTCAAAATATAAATATATATATTTTTTTTTAAATAAATGTCTTGACTAAACTTGAACATGTCTGCCATCATTATACCAACTATCTATAGCCAATACAATAACACTTATATACACATCAATAATTTCTTAAGTTCTGTCCAAGAGTTTACCTTTATTTACATTGCGTACATTGTTAAATATCACGGTAACATTTTACAATAAGGTTCATTAGTTAACCTGATCTAAGAATGAACTTACTAATGCATTATTAAGTTGTGTTTGTTAACATTAGTTAATGCACTGTGAACCAACATAAACAAACAATGAACGATTGTATTTTTATTAACTAGTAATATAACTGTAATAATTGTATTGTTCATTGTTTGCTCATGTTAGTTAATACATTAACTAATGTTAACAAATGACACCTTATTGTAAAGTGTTACCAATATCATGTTTTTGTCTCATTTATTAACTGACTGGTCATTTTTAGTAAACGTTACTAAACAAACATCAACTACTGTGTAAATAAAATCGACAATAGCTCAGACAATGCGACCATAATTACTTGTTAAAATAAAAAAGTTCCTTGATATAATGCAAAATCATGATACATTAATATGTGATCTTTTTTTAATAATGTAAGAAGCTTTTTTGATGACAGTATTGGTTGCCTTCTTGTAGTAAGTATCTGTAGTATATGATACTTTTGCTGGAATTTGGTTGCATGGTGAGTTTTTGTAAGGGGACTTCCAATTATTTGTGTTCATGTCATTGGTTTATTAAGTTATGACCAAATTACTGTAAAGTACCGAACTGTTGCCTAAACTTAAGTAGTCTTGCTATTTCTGTTTGTGTTCTGTTTATTTACTTTGCAATCACCATGCCTAATTCTAATCTTCTCTAATCTAATTTATACTACATGACTCACTGTTTTATGTGTCATCAGACAGCCCATTTAGGGTCATTTGTGATGTCAGTGGATCAGCTGTGATACAGATGTGTTTTTAAATGGCTTTTTAAAGCTGCATTATTTGGGGTGTGTGTATTGTGTCACCCACAAACATGATGGGGATGTAGGGGAAGTTCCCCAGAGTTGTTTGTGAAAAAGTCTGGCTTTGAGACATTGCTGGCATATGAGACTGATAAGTTCACAACATGGATGGAGACTGAGCTTGAAAACAAGTGTACCTAATGCATGCCATTTGCCCACAGTGCTGATGGATACACCAAGATACCACCAAATGAATCAAGACGGAGCAAAACCCAAAGAAGTAAGTCATGACAAGACTGTTGATGTCTTTCCCATCTTCATGTGATCCAGATGTCTCTCTTAATTGTTACCATCAGGTGCAAGTTCAGCATGTTTATTTGTGTCTGCAAGAGGAGACAGATGTGTTGTTGTTGTTGAATACACTACACGATTTTTACAATTTGAACACATTTTAAAACCCTAGCTAACGTACACTTGCTAACTTTGACAATAGTTACAGAAAAACCTAGCATCTTGCTCTAAATGACAGAGGACTGAGTCATTCTAAAGACAACAAACTCATGTAGAAACACATCCATCATTGCTAGGAGACGTGTGATGAATGAACACAATATGTGATCTAAAATTAGGTTAAAATATCAAACATGATTAATCTCCTTTGGGGGTTTGCAGTGATGCAATAGAAGAACCTTATTAAAACGACCTTTTAATTATAAAGAACACTTTTTGCACTGGAAAGTGTTAGATGATAAAGTTTTATTTTATTTTTAGCTTTAAGAATTTTCTTAAAGAATAGTTAATCCTAAAATGATAATTTGCTGAAAATGTACTCACCCTCAGGCCATCCAAGGTGTAGTGTGTTTCTTCATCAGAACAGATTTGGGGAAATGTAGTATTTCATCACTTGCTCACCAATGGATCCTCTGCAGTGAATGGGTGCCATCAGAATGAGAGTCCAAACAGATGATAAAAACATCACAGTTATCCACATGACTCCAGTGAAGCAAAAAGCTGTGTGTTTGTAAGAAACAAATTCATCATTAAAACATTTTTAAGTTCAAATTGTGGCCTCCAGTTAAAATATGAGTCCTCTATTGATAATATTGTATTCTCTATAGTGAAAAAGTCAACCTGTCTGAATCAGGTGAAAAATATATACATATCAAGCACAGTTTACAACTGAAAACAGTCCAAAATAGTTTTGATTTGAGAGAACAACAGGAGATGGACTTTTTCACTCCAGGAAGCGTTATTATTAGGGCTGTCAGTTTAACGCCATAATTAATTAGTTATGAAAAATAACGCAATTAAAGTATTTTAACGCAGTTAACGCGCTGGCCACGCCCCCAGACCTGTACGTCGTCATATATTTGTAGCAATAGCCAAAAATCATTAGGAGATTAAGTAAAGATCATGTTCCATGTAGATATTTTGTAAATTTCCTATGGTGAACTTCAAAGGCAATTTTCTCAGTATTTAGATTTTTTTTCCACCGTCGGATTCCAGATTTTCAAATAGTTGTATCTCTACCAAATATTGTCATATCCCCCTAAACCATGCCATCAGTGGAAAGATTATTTATTTCAGATTTCAGATTATGTATAAATCTCATTTTTGAAAATTGACCCTTATGACTAGTTTTGTGAGTCATAATAATGATGCAGGGCAACAACTCCATAAATGCCGTTATGCCCTAAAATTCAAGATACTGGTGCAAAATATCCTCCTGTATCTGTTTTGTCTCATATTTATATATAGTACACGATATCACAAGGGCAGCAAAAACAAACCTATAACGCCAGTGCTGATTTTGTCCTGGTCTATCACGAGCTTAAATGTGATTTTATACAACAGTTCAGTAAATAAGAAGTTGATATAGTGTTATATTTTAAACATTATATTATGCGTTTTTGCTCAATTTTGCTGAGAACATATTATATTGGAGGCCATGCACTGTAAAAAACAATTTGTTGAGTCAGCTTAAAATAATTTGTAACCTGGCTGCCTTAAAATTTTAAGTTCAGTCAACTCAAAAAAAGTTTATTCAACCTGAAATGTTAAATTATACTAAGTGACAACTTAGATATTTGAGTTGAATCAACTTAAAATTTTAAGGCAGCTGGGTTACTTACCCATCTGTTAAGTTTAGCAAACACAAATATCTAAGTTGTTACTTAGTACAACTTAACATTTCAAGTTGACTAAACATATTTTATTTTGCCTTAAAATTTTAAGGCAGCGGGGTAACAAATTATTTTAAGCTGACTCAACAAATTGTGTTTTTTATTTTTTACAGTGTAGCAGAATTGTTGTTTCTGAATGAATTCGCGTTTTGGATGAATCGTGTGAATGAGTCATTAAGACATTTACCGCCACCTGCTGGTAGATTTAGTTTCTTATTTAGAGTGTCATTTCATTAAGAAATTAATGATAGTTAATAATAATTATAATAATAGAAACATTAAAGGGATAGTTCACCTAAAAAAATTAAATCCTGTCATCATTTACCCACCCTCATGTAGTTTCAAACCTTTCTTTTGTGGAACATAAAAGAAAGTATTTTGAAGACTATTGGTAACATGCTGTTTTAGTTGCCATGACTTTCATTATATGAACAAAAAATACTGAGATTTTTCTCAGATTACCTTCTTTTATGCTCCATAGTTTACGTTAGGCCATTGCAGCCTAAATGTTTATGTGTAATAAATTTTATGCTGAATCAAATTAAAAAAAAAATCTAAAGATACAATTTGTAATGTCTACTTTCTCATTTAACACAAAAATAGCTTTAAATAATCTTTTGTGGGTAATTTCACAGTCAAATTATATTAATTAATCAACACATCATGTAATTAATTAGATTAAAAACATTTAATCAGATGACAGCCCTAGTTATTATGGATTATGGACTCATATTTTGACCAGTGATGGTTTGAATTTGAAATGTCTTGATGGATTAGTTTCTTACAAACACGTAGCTTTTCACTTCACAAGATGTTAACTGATGGACTGAAGTGGTGTGAATTACTTGTGGATTATTGTAATGTTTTTATCAGCTGTTTGGACTTTCATTGTGATGGCACCCATTCACTGCTGGTCAGCAAGTGATGTAATGCCACATTTCTCCAAATCTGTTTTAGTCAAGAAACAAACTCATCTAGATCTACTACTCATCTAAATGACCTGAGGGTGAGTACAAATGATCTTTTCAGTTGAAGTATTCCTTTAATCCATTTGTACCTAAAACTCACCTTCAGCTCAAACCTTGAAAGAACACAACTTAACCAGCTATTTAAGATATTGAGGAGCACTTGATAATTACTGTCAACTTTAAATTCTCAAAATCTGCAGACTGACTTTCAACACCCAGCATTAAAAAAGAAGTTCCAGATCAAAAATTTACAGATAATTTACTCACCCCTTTGTTATCCAAGTTGTTTGTGTCTTTCTTTCTCTCTTTAAAAAAATCAGTAATTATCTCCATATAATGCACTTCAACGGTGCCCCTAAGTTTGAACCTCCAAAATGCAGTTTAAATGCAGCTTAAAATGGCTCTAAACGATCCCAGCTGAGGAAGAAGGGTCTTATCTAGCAAAATGGTCTGTCATTTTCAAAACAAATTGACAGTTTATATAGTTTTTAACCTCAAACAGTCATCTTGTCTAAGTTTGCATGAACTCTGTTTTTCCGGTTCAATACGGTCAACACAGTTAGTGTATGTCGAAAAACTCCCATCTCGTTTTCTTCCTCAACTTTAAAATCATCCTACATCGGTGCAAAAGTACCGACCCAGTGTTTACAAAGTGAAAATGCAAAGAAGATCAAACACCCTTTTTCAAAAAAAGGTAAAACAGCGATGTAGGATGATTTTGACTTTGATGGACTGAAGAAGAAAAAGAGACGGGAGTTTTTCAACATACTCTAACTGTATTGACCCGTATTACACAGACTACGCGTGAGCATCGGGCATTTGAGGTTAAAACATTTATAAATTGTCAATTTGTTTAAAAAATGACCATTTGTTTCACTAGATAAGACCCTTCTTCCTCAGCTGGGATAATTTAGAGCCATTTGAAGCTGCATTTAAACTGCACTTTGGAAGTTCAAACTTGAGGGCACCATTGAAGTCCACTATTTGGAAAACATTCCTGATATGTTTTCCTCAAGAAACATAATTTCTTATTGACTGAAGAAACAATGACATGAACACCTTGCATGACAAGGGGGCGAGTAAATGATCTGTAATTTTTTGTTTTGGAAGTGAACTTCTCCTTTAATTTGGGGGAAAATACAGAAGTGTAGTGTATTCCACTTTAAAACTGTGTGTATTAAGTAGTCACTTCTTCAGCCACTTCTTCAGTAGAGCTTTAGCCATTATCACACCATCCCACTTGTGTACAGAAATGAAAATCATTCTATTTCTCTCTCTGCAGTTGCACAGAAAGAAGAGGAGGATCTGCGGAGATGGAAAGAGGAGAACCGCCCTGGTCCCATTCAGCTGCCTCCAGAGAAACTAGGTAATGTTGAGATGAAATATATGGTTCTGATCTGATAAAAAACAAAAAAAAGAAGACGAAGGAAAGGAATATCTAAGGCTGCTAATGTATTCACTCTCACAGGTGGTGCAGTATCACTGGCAGAAGTTAGACAAAGACAGCAAATGGAATCACGCCAGTCAAAGATGAGAAAAAAGGTACCTATATAAATCTCTGATTCATTTCCCAAATACTTGTGGTGTGTTGCATACTTACAGTACATTTGAATATACTCTCTATACACTCTACAGCAAAGACAAGAGGAAATGGATAAAAAGAAGAGACAGGCAGAGGAGGAGCAGATTGAGCAGATGAAGGCCAAACAGCGAGAGAAGGTACAGCCCAAGAAGTTGTTTACATCTGACTTTTTATAGCATTTCAGCAGGGCATTGTGTTACTCTCATGCATCTGCAAAACTTCATGTGGTCATCTGGCTTGTGTTTGGATTCAGTGCTTTTTTTATGATGCCTTTGTAATTCAGACTTTATAACTCCAGATGTCACTGCAGGCAACTTACAAGTAATATTCTTTGCAATTATATACTAGATTAGACTTCAGCCTTCAATGTTGCTGCTGGATGAGCTTTGCGTGATTGATGAGTCTAATTATTTCAGCAGCCACAGTTCATTTGCTAAAACATGCTCCGGTCACTGTTTGGCCGTTGACTGGTTTACTTTAGGGATCTCGGGACTGTAGATAAGCTTGGAATACCGGAAATGAAAAACAGTTGAAGAATTTTTAATTAGATTAGATTTAACTTTATTGTCATTGTGGAGAGTACAAATAGAGAGCCAGTGAAATGCAGTCAGCAATCAGGGAATGACAAAAGAATGACAACACTATGAAAATATGTGGTTCAAAAATGGAAGAGTTTAGGATTTAAAAAAAAAATGACATTCTGCTAAAAATGTTGGGACATGATATAAATATAATTAAATAAAAATCAGCAAAAGTTATATTAAAATTGAAAGATTCTGCACTATTTAAAGTTCAGAAATTAAACAATTTAATCGGTTTCATGAAAAACGTATTAAATTAGAAAAATGCTAAATAGTGGTCTCAGATGGACAACACTATGTGTGTGTGTGTGTGTGTGTGTGTATATATATATATATATATACACTACCGCTCAAAAGTTTGGGATCAGTAAGACTTGTAATGTTTTTTAAAGAAGTCTCTTATGCTCATCACGGCTGCATTTATTGGTAAAAATACAGAAAAAAACAATAATACTGCAAAATGTTATTACAATATAAAATAATGGTTTTTATTTTAATATACTTTAAAATATAATTTATTCCTGTGATGCAAAGCTGTATTTTCAGCACCATTACTCTGTGCCACATGATCCTTCAGAAATCATTCTAATATGCTGATTTATTATTAGAATGATCAATGTTGGAAACAGTTGTGCTGTCAATATTTGTTTGGAACCTATGATTCTTTTTTTGAGGATTCTTTAATGAATAACAAGTTTAAAAGAACAGCATTTATTCAAAATATAAATCTTTTCTAAAAATGTAAATCTATGCTATCACTTTTTATTAATTGAACACATCCTTGGTAAATAAAAGTATTAATTTCTTTCAAAAAAAGAAATAATAAAAATTTACTGACCCCAAACTTTTGAACAGTAGTGTATATTGTTAGAAAATATTTCTATTTTAGATAAATACTGTTCTTTTTAACTTTTTATTCATCAAAGAATCCTGAATATAAAAATCACAGGTTCCAAAAAATATTAAGCAACACAACTTTGAACGTTTCCAGCGCTGATAGTAAATCTGTATATCAGAATGATTTCTGAAGGATCTTGTGACACTGAATGCTGGAGCAATGATGCTGAAAAATTCAGCTTTGATCACAGAAATAAATTCAAATTTTAATGTTTATTGAAATAGAAGAACGTTGTTTTACATCGTAATAATATTTCACAATATATAGTTAGTAAGGTAGCTGTTAAGTTTAGGTATTGGGTAGGATTAATGGATGTAGAATATGTGCTTTATAAACATTAATAAACAGCCAATATGCTAGTAATTTGCATGCTAATAATTAACTAGTTAGGAATTGGTCCCTAACTAAAGTGATGCCATGTATATTTATTAATGGCAAATGTGCATTTTAGTGAAAATGGGATGTACTGTAAATGCTAAATGATATGATGTTTCAGAGGTGCCATTAGTTGTGAGAATGGCAGGAATAATTAATTAATAGATTTAGAATAATAATAATAATTATGAATTAAAATACTCTCTGGTAACAGAGAATTATGCATGCATGTGTTTGGAAAGCTGAATAGAATCAATAAATATGGAAACATCAAAATGTGGGGAACTAAAAGTTTTGCCATAAACTCACGGCACTGGATGAGGCAGTATGTTGCTGCTGTATGTCAAGCTTATCAGAATGTATAAACAAACTGAGTTGATGTTTTCACTTTTTTGGAGATTTAATCTACCAATGGCTTATTTATACTGTAGTTAATGTGCATATTGAGCTAAAAGAGAATGAAGTATTTTAATATCTAAAGTGCACGTGTCATCTTTAATGCATTGCAGGCCAATCAACTGGAGATGAGGAAAAAGCAAGAAGACGTACAGAGACAAAAGCAGTACCAACACGACAAGCAAATGTACGTAAGCATTTTTTCTCCCTTGCTAGATTTAAAGTGTGCTTTCTTTAAAGGAGGAAGTAGGATGTTGAGCCACACTCTTGGGCATTATCCAAAAACAATAAACCTGGATGCACAGGTTTATCCTTGGCACAAGTTCAGTACAAAATATGCCTTTTGTTTATAGTCTGTCAAGAGATAATTCAAAACCATTGCAAAGAATCCTACAAGATGCTGCTGGCAATTAAACGCCTGTCATAACTAACCAACAAACCCATTTTATTTTATTTCTTCCACAGAAGTCAAACACAAAAAAGACATTTGATTCTTAAGACAGTGAAACCAAATGGCAACTCCAATTTGGCAAAATAAAATAAAGTAAAATAAAATAAATCCACACAAGGGTAAATCCTCAACACACACAGGCAGGAGACGCACGTAGGAGCATAGTAGACGGACAAGGGAACACAGGACTGAGCACAACATAGAAATGAGGATAGTTAACAAGACACATCTGAAACAAATGAAACAATCAATGGGAAACAGAAACTAAGTCACACTGAGCACATGAGGAATGAAAACACAACAAAATGCCCATTCAAGGTTTTTAAAGTTATACAGTCACTAAGTTGTTATTCATTAAAATTGTTCCCTTTTGGTTTAACCAAATCATGGTCAAGTCAAGTCATGGTCAAGTCAAGTAACTTTTTTGGTCCAAGTCATACAATGTAAATATGTGCATATAAATTTTGGTAAAATGCATTACAAAACCAAATTTGAGTAGGGGTGAGCGGGGCACAACCTAGTTGTAACACCGTGGTTTAAATATTTCCACACACGCTAGCATAACCAAATTTACGGTATTTACTAGTTGCCATAGCAACACTATACAGAGAAAATAGCGTGCCAAAATTCAAAAGCCTTTTGAAGATATCACTGAATATTTATTTTACCATAGTAAAAGTACATTTCTGGCTGAAGTAAGTTTTTCATCTCAGTTTTTAGTATTCATGCAAAAATGACACAAATCTGTTTATCAGTTCAGATAGTTTATTAATGCTTGACAAGTCAACAGAAGACACAAACCACTTTTATATTCCAGTCACGCCGATGGGGAACGTTGTAACACTGCGTTACAATCTGCCCCACTGTTATTCAACTATGTTTTTCTATGATGGATTTGAAAAAGAAACCACAAAAAACAGGTGAATAGAGACTCACAATCAATGTTTATTGTTGAGAAATTATTATTTCAAGAAATGTAAAGCATTTTGGCTCGTTCATGTGTCTATGAGAGCTGTGTTTGGAGGGAGGGGAGTGTTTTTTAAATGTCTGTATGTGTTTCATCTATTTGCACACATTGTTTTGAACTATACTGTATAGCTGTGTTTTGCGATCAGGGCCGTTCCACGCATGGTTGCGATGTGTTCATTGTGAACCTCAAAAATTAGACATTTTATTAATTAAAAAAACGCCATTCTTTTATTCGAAAAAGTTAATCATTTTATTTTATTGACAAAATATTTTAGTTTGTTGTGTATATTTCTTTCATTCGATCAGATAACATTTTAAGCTGTAATATGGTCATGTTACAACGTGCCCCTCACATGTTACAATGTACCCCACCTACGGGGCATGTTGTTACTTTTCACTTCCTTTCTTTTGAGGTAAATAACAAAAAACGTACACACTGTAATTATGAAACAAAGCTACATATTTGTACTAGACAAGTGTGAAAATAACGTGGATAAAAAATTATACTCTGAACCCCACGTGGATTTGCACAAACTGAGAGATTCAAAAAGTGTAAGGTTATGCCCCGCGCTCCCCTACTAGACCTGTTGATTGTAAAAGATATAGATATTATTATACATCTTCATAAAAAGTATATATATATCATTTATTTAATATTTAATAATATTAATATAGTATTACAAAAATTAACTAATTGAGTTTGTGTAAACAATCATGATTAATTACACCTAACATTAAAATGTTATATCATAAATATATGTTGACATTCAATATTCAAATTAACATGGATGAATGAAGGCCAGTATAACCAGAAATTCTACTAATGCCTGTTACATTACATATATTATTTTAAATTAATGTAATTGTTTTTAATAAGATTTGAGAGACAAATTTTGATTTGCCAAGACAGTCGGTAAAAAGCAAATTAAATTTCAGTCTTTTCCTCAGATGACTTACAGTTCAGAAGTACATGTTTTGTTTTGTGTTTTTTTTTTTTTTTTTTTTTTTTTTTTTTTTTTTTGTTATTTCTGGGAGAAAATGATATGGGTTTGGAACAACACGAGGATGAGTAAATGACGACAGAAGTTTCATTTTTTGGATGAACTATCCCTGTAATCACAATTATGTCCTTTCCTCCTGCAGGAAAACCGAGGAGTTTCTTCAAAGAATTGAGAGGTCCAACAGTAGCGTTTCTATGGCAGCGAGCAATTCCATACCAGCATCATCCTGGGTAAGACAGAGGCCAAAAATGCACTGTGTGCTCCATAGGCCTGAGTTCAAGCCTCTTGTGCATAGCTGTGGCACTGAGGTTACAGCCCAAGGCACTGGAATAATTCACACCAATTGATCTGTGTTTGATACATGTTTTCAAAGCAAACAGTGCTTGCTCGGGAGCGTTCATTGACACGGTACGTTGGACAGCAGCAAACAGTCGGCCTGCTACACAGCTAGGTCGCCTCCAATTATCTCCTCATTATCCTCACGCCGGAGTCAATCGTAGAGCTTCTTCACTTGTAAACATGCAACCTTCCGTTTCACGGTCAGCCAGCGCAAAGACGCAAGGGTTGCTTCTGAATGGTGAGGCAAGCAGAGTTCAGGGACTTCCCAGAGTTCACAGCGAGCACGCCTCGCAAAAGGCAGAGAGGGTCTGTGATAAGGCAGCAAAAAGACAGACTGGGGTGGAATAACCTGTATGGTTTGAGCAAAAGTACCTGGAAAGGAGCCAGAGTCTGAGCCTGTGACATAAGCAATCTGACAGGATGTGTTTAGAGGTGTTAATTACAGCTAAACCACATGATTTCACTTAAATTTTAGGCAAGTTTGATATGCTTCAGAATGTTTTTTCAGTCACCAGAGATACAGATCATGCTGTGCCTTTATTGTTTTTGGCAAATCTTTTCTAAAATGTTCTGCTTGAAGAATCAAAGTATGAAGATCTCAACCATGCTAGAGGCAGCAGAAATTCCTTTCATTAGGGGGTAATAATTACCCCCCAGAATTGACTTTCAGGGCATTATTTTTACCTTTATAAATATATAATATGTGACCCTAGACCACAAAACCAGTCTTAAGTATCATGGATATATTTGTAGCAATATCCAACAATACACTGTAAGAGTCTAAATGATCATTTTTTCTTTTATGCCTAAAATCATTAAGATATTAAGTAAAGATCATACTCCATGAAGATTTTTTGTAAATTTCCTACAATAAAAATAATTTAACTTAATATATGGTTAGTAATATGCATTGCTGACAACTTCATTTGGACAACTTTAAAGGTTTTCTCAATATTTAGATTTTTTTTGCACACATTTAGATTCCAGATTTTCAAATAGTTGTATCTCAACCAAATATTGTCCTATCCTAACAAACCATACATCAATGGAAAGATTATTTATTAATGTATAGATCTCAATTTAAAAAAAGATCCTTGTGACTGGTTTTGTGGTCCAGGGTCACATATAGGTATAAAAAACATTGTTTAATAATGTATAAAAGCATATTGTTAATTATGTCAATTTCTCCTTATGAAATTCACTTAAATTAAATGGACTGATTTAAAGCCATAACTTTTCCAATTAAGAATTTATCATATAAAGTCAAATCAAATGCAAATTAGCAAAATAAACAAATCTGTAATGTTTAAAAGAAGTCTCACATGCTTACTAAGGCTGCTTTTAAAGCAGCAATATTGTAAAACATTATTACAATTTAAAATAACTGTTTTCTATTTTAACATATTTTAAAATGTAATTTATTCCTGTGATACAATGCTGATTGTTTTGCAGACATTACTTCAGTCATATTGCATAGATTTACTAATCTCTTTAAAGCGTACAGTGACTAAAATATAATTTTCCCACTTCCTCCCCAGCTCCACCTGTCTAGAAATGGTACAGGTATAACTCTACTCTCTGTAGTGTCAAATATATATATATATATATATTACCTTGAGAATATTGTTGAGCTTTTTAGGTGTTTTCTTCATGTTCATTACTTTCAAAGCCAATTGTAGATTTTTTTTTTTTTTTTTTAAACCCAAAGCATGTCATATATTACACATTCACAACACATTGATCGTTCTTTAGTGACTACAGTGTCTACAGAGATCACTACAAGGACCTACAATTGGATGTAATGAAATATATCAAATGTTTGGTAACACAGAGGAGGATACAATAGAGGAGTTTGCTGGAAGGATGTTTTTGTCACATTTAGTGGCAATTTGCCTTAAGCCCTGGTTAATTTCTGACCATGGCTGGTGGGGATTGAGGGCTGGGCTGACCATGTGTCTGAGGCCTGCCTTTTATGTTGTACAAACCACTAAAAGTGGCATCTGACAGCACTGTTAAAAATCGGCACTGTCTCGTGTCAGGCAAAGAATGTTTTGTTGTGCGGCTTTCAAAACTGCTTTCCAATTGTTCCCGGGTTTGAAACTTTCGAGGACTTCCCTCAGGATGACTAATGGGGAAAATCCCTCTAATAGACAGATCGTGCATTAGGACTACAGGGCCGTGGTACACAACTCATGCAACCAAGTTTTGAGGAGCGCACTGGCTCTCTCGGCTTACCGGGAGAGGAGGTCCTTCGATCGTGCTTTCTCTTGCTGTATTGACTTAAGTGGCTGGACAACCTCCAGGCCAAGTAATGAAATGCTCCAACCTAAATGTCGTAGGCCCGCCGATCAAAGTGTTTGTGGAAAGACGGGTTCTTGATGTGGTTTTGTGGCCACTGAGAATTGTTATGCTTTCAGTGATGCTTCCACAAGACAGATTAATCTCCTCCATATCCTCTGTTTGTGCAAAGGATCCTTTGTATTGGCTTCCCAGGATGCCAGGCCCAGGTCGTCCCACCTATTCCCCTTACTCTCTGGCCATTTCAAACAGAGCAGCCCCTGCCTGCTGTCCCCGGGCCGTCTGACCAAACACACAAAGGATCTCTTCAGCTTCCAGGCTCTCTGCTCGCCCCTCCTTACACAGTTTTTTTGAACAGGGCCATGAGAATCTCATAGAAACATCACAGTTGACACCCAGTTTTGCGCTGAAATATGTGATGGGCTCACCCTCAGTGGTCATACTGTATGGACAAAGGCTGGGGTCCAGTATGGATTTGTCTAGGGATGGATCACAATAATTGACTTAAACTGATTTCCTGTGTTTACAGCTGTTAGTAAAACCCTCTAAGAGAGGTTGCATCTTTAAAGCACTACCTACACCATAGTCAGACTTCTGGCTAAGAACCACCCACTTCGATAGGAAGGGACCCTCTGACTAAAATGGACAACAACCAAACACAGTTGTTTGTTTTTAGGGTTGGGTTATCTGAAATGCATTATACCAATATAAGGCCACTCTGGGGTTCCCTAAGGCATTTACACTATGCACATGCACATTCTTTAAAAATGGTGCTTATTGAGGACAAGCAAAAATATATAGATTAAGATTATCTTAATAAGATATTTCACATAAAAGACGTTTACATATAGTCCACAAAAGAAAATAATAGTTGAATTTGTAAAAATGACAAAAGTTAAGTTAAGTCAAGTACACTTCATTCTTAATACTGTGTGGTTACCAGAATGATTTACAGCTGTGTTTTTTTGTTTAGTGATAGTTGTTCATGAGTCCCTTGTTTGTCCTGAACAGTTAAACTGCCTGCTGTTCTTCAGAAAAGTCCCACAAATTCTTTGGGTTTTCAGCATTTTTGTGTATTGAACCCTCTCCATCAATGACTGTATGATTTTGAGATCCATCTTTTCACACTGAGGACAACTGAGAGACTCATATGCAACTATTACAGAAGGTTCAAACCCTCACTGATGCTTCAGAAGGAAACACAATGTATTAAGAGCCGGGGGGTGAAAACTTTTGAACAGAATGAAGAAGTGTACATTTTTCTTATTTTGCCTAAATATCATATTTTTTTCCTTTAGTACTGACCTTCAGAAGCTACAGAATAAACTTACATGTTTCCCAGAAGACAAAATAATCTGTAATAGTTGCATATGAGTCCCTCAGTTGTCCTCAGTGTGAAAAGATGGATTTTAAAATCATACAGACATTGTTAGAAAGGGCCCAAATACACAAAAATGCTGAAAAAACAAAGAATTTGTGGGACCTGAAGGATTTTTCTGAAGAACAGCAGGCAGTTTAACTGTTCAGGTCAAACAAGGGACTCACGAACAACTATGACTAAACAAAATGTGAATCATTCAGGTAATAACAACACAATATTAAGAATCAAGTTTATGCAAACATTCTTATAAATTCAGCTATTATTTTCACTTGTGGACTATATGTAAACGTTGTATATGTATGTATGGTAACAACTTTCGATCATAATTAGCTAATGATGCTTTTGAGAAAGCACCCCAGATCATAAACTGCTCACGTGTAAATGAACATAGTGCAACACTTCACTCTGAAACACAGCAACCAATTATCAGCCATCTAGCGAGTATCAGTTTCATAGACTTGCCAATGCTGGTTTATGTAATTTAAATGGATTTGAAAAATTTCCTCCCAATATCCATATAAATACGGAGAAAATCACATATAGATTACTTCACAGAATTTAATAAATCAGAAAATTCTGGATGTTGATAACTAGTTTACTTAATAATAATAGCCTGCTAATAACCTAATAAGTTTACCACTCTTTGTTTTAATCTGGTACCTAAAATGTCCTGTTTCCCAGTGAACTCTACTTTGTGTTTGCGCTTAGAAGTTGCATAAAGCCAACCAGTCAGATTGGAACTGACACTTTCTGTCAACGCTTGCTATTTTTGTGTGCAATATGCATGAGCTGGTCAGTGGTCTTACTGTAAGTGGTCCACACATATGCAAATGGACGTAGTGCATATTGCAGGTTTTTGAGCATCTCCCACCATGAGCAGCGCACACAAGACAGAGTGTCAAGTTAAAAATGACTAAACTTAAAAAAGCGCCTTCAGATGCAAACACTGTTCTCTTATGTTTTTGAACACAAAATTGCATCTTGTGTGAACGATGACTAAAAGTAAGGTGTAGAGGTGTAAGAAGCACCACTCACACAGAAGTCTCTTCTAAACCAAGCATGTTTTTGTTACTTATTCCTTTGACCAACTCGAAAATGACTGAAACTTGTGTATGGAAGTTTTTTGCCTCAAGTGAAACTCCCAAACGCGCAGATTCCTATTTGAATAACTGGATTTCGCACACTACAGCAAACATGACCGCACCTTAAGAAATGTGTGATTGTGTATCATTCACAGCATTCAGGAACACCAACATAGTCCAAAAAAAAAAAAAAAAAAATGAATGCACATTCCTAGCTTTCATTGTGGGGCCACTTTTTTTTTCATAGGCTAAAAGTCATGAGTACAAGGAAGCCAGAAGAGAAGAGGAGAACACTGACCTGCTTAAGAAGAAAGAGGAGCAGAGGAGAAAGGTAAAGAACAAAGGAAGTGCAACAGATGGTCTGAACTTACGAACATCACCTCCACTTTCAGATCACAGAACCAGCACAGCTAAACATCTGGGCTTTGCCAAGAAAAAGAACTAACTCTGCCTAGCATATGCTATTGATTAGCATGTTCTAGGTTATAGAAGGTAGTCACGGATGGAGAAGAGTAAGTGTTTTCCAGCTGGCTGTATAGTGGTATTTCTGTGGCTTTGAATGCCTGTTTGTCGGTCAAACGCGAACTTAAAATTACTGATACGCATCGAGGACAAAAGGTCAGCCTGGCCTATCATGTTGATATTGTTGTTTATTCATGCAAATATGCAGTTAAATTTTTATAGCCACAGACCTTCTGTCCCTTTACATAAGTAGAGGAGACATTTCTGTTGGAGATTAAATTTTCATTAACTTACTCTTTCCAGGCAGATATTCTGGAGGAAAAACAAAAACAACAGGAAGAGGACAGGAAGAGACGGACCGAAGCTGACCATCGGCGGTATGGGCGCCTAATCATGACAGACCGCTAAGAAAGCCATGACTGTCAGAATTAATAAGGGAGTCTGAGACCACTAGTACAAATGCTTATATTATGCATTTTTCTAATTTGATGCCATTTTTTCATTACAAATTATATTGTCAACATTGCAATTTGAATGAGAAGTTCAATTGGAAAAATAGCATGAATTTCAGAATGCTTTAGTGTTCTGGTTGCTCTAATGACTCCACAATGACGTTTGTTTAAAACCTGATGATCAGGTTCTTCAGCATGATATGAGATGATTCAGAGAAGGGCATTGTGCGCTTCAATGGAAGCAAGACAGAAGAGTTCAAATGATTCACTCAGTTTATTCAAAACTAAACAAAAAAAAAAGTCATCATTAACCTGGCATGTATATGTTTTTGCCCCTGTGAATCACCCAAGAAGATATTTAGCAGAATATCGTAGCTGCACAATGGACATTCATTAAATAATAACTTTCATGTTCATTGAAGAAAGTAAGTAGTACAGGTTCCATAACACATTTTACTTGTATATAGGTCAGTCTACAATTAGGGGTACATTCAGAATTTGACAGTGTGAAGAAAAAGTTTTCCTTTTTCCTAAAAACCCAAACATGACCTTACATAGCTGCTTTGAAACAAGCTATATTGTATTAAGTGCTTTATAAATAAAGTTGAGGAATATGTGCATAAAATACCATCTATGTTTGCTACTGTCCACCATGTTACCTGGGTAACACAGTTGACAGGTAACTTAGTTGACACTTTTAGTGTTTTGGGCCTATACTCAACATGGAAGCCTAGAACTACTGAGCATATGGTATGTTTAGAAATATATTTTCATAAACAAAACATACGTTAAAATTTGCAGCAATTATACTTGTGTAACACTGTTGACAGTCAATTAATCCACTTTTGACACAGGTTTGATAGTTTAACTAATACTAGGGGAAAGAGAGAGAACAGTGTTAGTGTTTCATCCATGTGCTTCTAGAGGACATATCACCATACTGTGCAAATTATGTGAGAATGGGACAAACCATTTCTTTTTAAGGGGGGGTTTTCTAGTGGGTAACTTTGTTGACCATGGTCTTTCGAACACAAATAAAACAAGTTATATTACAATAAACACTATTGAAGCACATACCCAAATGTCTTGATAACCTAATCTAACAGAAGGAAAAACTATAAAATTAATTTATATTTGAGATGATTTTCATGCTTAAATGCAGAGTAAAATAAGCAACTTTACAAAATCAGACAGTTGAATACCAGGGTTGTATGTGATATGAACATATATAACAAAATATGAACAAAATATATGGTTTTTTTTCAACATGTAGTAGTGTGACTGGGAAAAATATAATTGTGTACTAGAACATTAAGCATTGGAGCTTTATATTGATGAAAGTATATTAAAAATATATACTTAATGGACATGAGATGTACCCACAATTATAGAATGACCCATATACTTATTACAGAAAAAGCATAATTTAATAAAACATACTTTTGTAATGTAAGAATGTAATGTTTTGAACACCTCGCAACGACCCACCCCCCTTAGGTACTGTTGTTATATCTGACAAGAAATGGCGCTGTCACGCCACACATCATGTTCTCATGCAGTGAAAAATACATTGTGGAGCAAGGAAAGAGGAAACTGGCAATGCGCTAACAGACAAGACAGAGCAGGTTACTTTCTATATGAAACAAAGTGTCAGCTTTCAAATATTTGCATTTTCTAAAACAATTCTAACAATAAATACCGTTTTGTGGCTCTTTAATGTGTTGCGACAGATCGCTGTAGTGCCTCAGTTCAAGTGGCATGTGAACTGATCATCTCTTTCTATTTCCTGTAGCGTGAAATAAACATGAATGAACATAGGCCCGGTTTCAACCGCAGAAAGATGTCAATACACATCATTTTTCGAGTTCAGGTCCACCGACATTAATATACTCTCCCGTCCGGTTTGTTTGTCGGACAAAAATGGCAGATTCGACATTATGATTGATCAGATCACCTGTCTGTCAAACTCCCTGTGAAGGATCAATTGCATGTTATTTGGAATCTATTACAGTTTAAATGTATGTAATCAGCTGAATGTTAAATTGCTTTCCAACCACTTACAGTAAGTAGGACTTAAAAAGCATGACAAGCAGGTTATTAAAACATAATGAGCGGACTATAAAGTAAATATTTAGTTTAAAATGTTTGCAAACAGTCATGAAAATGCACTTTTAGTACACTTAAAGGGACAGTTCACCCAAAAATTATGTTATAAAGCTACGAGAATACTTTTTGTGTGCAAAGAAAACAAAAATAACAATTTAACAATTTCTTCTCTTCCGTGTCAGTCTTTAATGCATGTTCATGAGAAAGTGAGAGTTAGTTCTTTATTTTAAATGTATCGAAATCCTAGAATGTCCTGTACAGTTCTAAATTAGAAAGATTTGGAATTTCAACATGGTCTCAGACATCTAACATCTCCACGGTACTGATGAAGTAGGAGTATTTCATTGCTCGGAACAAGTTGTGAAACATCCTGATGATGCATTTCTCTCTTCAGGGTGAACTTGGCCTTCTTAGACCGTCTGGAGGCGAGTAGTTCAGGTAGGGTGCCTGAACCCGTGACCCAAACCCCTGAAAGCAGCAGTGTCTGGCTGGATGAAGATGACGATGATGACATTGACGAACCACAGGATACAGCCTTATCCAACCCATCACAGATCCACGCAGACCGCTCAGAGGCCGATGGTGAGTATTAAACAAGATTTATACGCATCTGCCATGGCATCGTGTGTGTTTAGGTCTGTTTCATTTCACAGCACTTCTGGAAACGTCTCCATCACGTCGACTCACAGCCTCCGTTTATGTGTGATATTAAACAGATCTCACACCCCCGATCCCGGATGGCACAGCACATTGTATAAATAAAAATGTCCCAGCACGCCAGACACGTGATGCTCTTAGATGCCCCTGTATATACGAACTGTCAGCGTTATGAGAGGTTAATGTCTATGAGTCAGTAAGCGACTAACTCATTAGCGCGGTAGATGTGTCTTTTAGGTCCAAATTGCCCTCTGCGAAGTAAACTCATTTGGCTGGGAGAAGCTTGAATTATTGGCATGCCTGTCTGACAACAGATTCATTAACTGTACGTCTTAAGCGACTGCTGCAAAAACATCGGTTAGCTCTTTGAGATCCAGTCTGGCTGCATTGTCATTACTTGGAAACGGGACGTTCTGTCTTCAGCCTTCAGACTTGCCCTGCTATAATGTGGGTTAAAGAAATAGTTCAACCAAAAATGAAAATCAGTCAGTGTTTACTTTCCCTCATGTTGCTGTAGATTCATATGCTGTTATTTTTGTCTGCAGAACACACAGGGAGAATCTTCACGCAGCTCTTTTCCATAAAAAGACATATAGCATATCTGTCATGCTCTAAAAAGGACAAGTGTCCTTAAGCATCAGTGCAAAAAGCACCATAAAAGCAGTCCATGATTTGTATACTATATTTTTAGGCTTCTAAAGCCAGATCTTTGTGTGAGGGACAGACACAAGTCATTATTCACTCTAAATCAAATCTTACATGCAAAAGTTTTTTTAGCTTTCAAATCAAGTACACGCTCAGAAAATATTCAACCTGTATCTTTAGAGGTATAACAAATTTCCAGTATTTTAGCATAATTTAAATATAATCGTTTTTATTAATATTTTTAATTATATTATTTTTCTTTTTTCAGTTTTGAATTTTAAATGTTTAGAATTTTTTAGAATTTTTTAACTCAGTTTTACTACAACTTAAACTAAAAAAACAATGAACAATGTTTAAAAAATAACATTTAAATATTGAATTGAATATTTCATTTCATTCCACACCAGCAAGTGAACTTTTTTTCTTATTTGTTTTAGTTAACTATAATAATTCTGGTCACTGTAGCGGTAAGACCTGTTCACACCAAGATCCATTTTTGCTTTTTTAAAAGCAGCATCTACTGAGAATAAGTCTCCATTTCTTTATGGACTTGTCCAGATTATCATGCTAAACATTTAAAATCTTTTGTACCCTGTTTTTCACTAAAAGGTTCATAGTAGTACCTTATAGGAGTAGTTCACTTCCCGAACAAAAATGTACAGGTAATGTACTCACCCCGTTGTCATCCAAGATGTTTATGTCTTTCTTTTTTTCAGTCGTAAAGAAATTATGTTTTTTGAGGAAAAAATGTCAAGAATTATCTCCATATAGTGGACTTCTATGGTGCCCGCGAGTTTGAACTTCAAAAATACAGCTTCAGTGCAGCTTCAAATGGATCTAAACGATCCCAGCCGAGGAAGAAGAGTCTTATCTAGCGAAAAGATTGGTCATTTTCTTTAATAAAAAAAACAATTATATACTTTTAACCTCAAATGCTCGTCTTTTCTAGCTCTGCGTGAACTCTGTGCGTTCCGGTTCAATACAGTTAGGGTATGTCAAAAAACTCCCATCGTTTCACTTGATAAGACCCTTTTTCCTTGGCTTTGATCATTTAGAGCCATTTCAAGCTGCATTTAAACTGCATTTTGGAAGTCCAAACTCTTGGGCACCATAAAGGCCCACTATATGGAGAACCTTCCTCAAATGTTTTCCTCAAAAAAAAATTCTTGATGACTGAAAAAATAACGACATTAACATCTTGGATGACAGTGGGGTGAGTACATTATTTCATTTTTGCTCTGGAAGTGAACTACTCTTTTAAGGGTATGTATACTCTAAGGTAGTAGCATGCTCTATTTAGAGGTAAATAATGTACAAAGTTACCACATCAGTAGTACTGCTTTCGTGTACTATGGCACAGGTTAGACTTCAGTAGCATTATAAAGACATAACTGGTTCTCATATGATTATATGATTTAATTTGAGAGAGTTTATAGTGACCTTTTTGGAGTGTTAGATGAAAAACAGTTGCATTAAGATTCAACATTTCTTCATCTGTGTTCCACTGAAAAAAATAACAGCAGACAGATTTGGAACAGCATAATAGTGAATAAATAATGACAGAGTTTACATTTCTCCTTTGATGGATTAATCATTTGAAAAAACAAAAATTAAAAAAATACCAAATTTACTCAATATCCGGGAATTGAGAACTATTGCTTATTCTATTCTGACAAACAGACGTGGAAATGTATGATTCACACATATTACTTTAGCCTCCTTAGTGGGATTTGCAAATGACTTATCGTTTGATTCAGTTCGAATCTAGCTCCATATGTGGAGATTTTCACCTTTTCTTTATGCCAAGAGGTGTGGCTGTTACGGCCAGCTGTGTGCAGAGCTGCTGTGTGATGGTGTGGGACTGATGTGCCATTCACAATGAAACAATCTTCATATCTTCTCAGATGCCTAACGACACAATATGTCTGTGTGTTCAGCATCACTTACATCTGAATCACTGCACGGACCAAAGGTTGTATCCTCAGCTGAGGTTTGAGGTCAGCCAGGTCCTCCGATTCTCAAACTCACACCTCTGTCTCTGATTTCCAAGAAACATTAGATGTGTTTGTCTGCGAACCAAGTGAGTCTCAGAATGACCTCTTGTCTGGCTGCGGTTCGGCTTACTCACAGCAGTGATAGGACCTGCCCTGGTGTACATGAACACCATGAGCACAGTTAATAGACTGAAGAATGAGTTATTAGAAGCTTTCTATGTTTAAAGGATTAATTCACTCCTGAATTAAAATGGCCTGATATTTTTACTCACCTCCATGTCATCCAAAGTGTTCATGTCTGTCTTTCTTCAGTTGAAAAGAAATTCATGTTTTTGAAGGAAAAAGTTCCAGGTTTTTTCTTCATATGGTGGACTTTAATGGGGATCAACGGCTTGAGGGTCTAAAAAAAATAAAAATGTATATACTTTTTAACCACAAATACTTGCGTTCATGGATTACTACACCGAAATGAGAGTATAGTTCCTAGCCATATCGACCTGGAAAATCACAACTTTTCATTTTCCATCAGTCTTAGTACACGATGTAACTACAGAAAAGTCTAAACTCTTTGGTCATTTTTGAGCGAGATGCTAACAGTCTAATCGGATTCAATGATCCATGCTAAGCTATGCTAAAAGTGCTACCGCCAGACCCGGAGATCGGCTGAATGGATTTGAAAACGGTAAAACTCAACTGTTTAACTCTAGGGGAGTTGGAAAATGAGCCTATTTTCAAAAAAAGTGGAGTGTTCCTTTAACGTATTACGTAATCACATTGGAAAGGTCACGTATGACGTAGGCGGAAGTACCGACCCAGTGTTTACAAAGCGAACACTTTAAAAGTAAAAGACCCTTTACCAAAAAAAAAAAAAAGATAAAACAATGATTTTGGCCAATTTTGAAGTTGGAGGAGAAAATGAGATTTAGTTTTTCGCCCTACGCTACCTTTTTGAACCGAAGTACACAGATGAAGAACTAACCATGTATGACGTAAAGTCTGAAGTCGAAGACACACATAGCAGAGCTAGTTCAAGATGAGCATTTGTGGTTAAAAAGTGTATACAGTAGAGGTCAAAAGGTTACAAACAACTTACAAAATGTAAACAATTTTAATAATTTTATGAAAAATAAGAGGGATCATACAAAATGCGAGTTGTTTTTTATTTAGTACAGACCTGAATAAGGTATTTCACAAAAGACATTTACATATAGTCCACAAGAGAAAATAACAGTTAAATTCATAAAAATGTCCCTGTTCAAAAGTTTACATACACTTGATTCTTAATACTGTGTTGTTACCAGAATGATCCACAGCTGTGTTTTGTTTAGAGTGAGTCCCTTGTTTGTCTTGAACAGTTAAACTGTCTGCTGTTCTTCAGAAAAATCCTTCAGGTCCACCATATTCTTTGGTTTTTCAGCATTTCTGTGTATTTGAAGCCTTTCCAACAATGACTGTATGATTTTGAGATCCATCTTTTGACACTGTGGACAACTGAGGGACTCATATGCAACTATTACAGAAGGTTCAAACACTCACTGATGCTCCAGAAGGTAAATGAAGATGCATCAAGACCCGGGGTGAAAACTTTTGAACAGAATGAAGACGTGTACATTTTTCTTATTTTGCCTACATATCATATTATTTTCATTTAGTACTGCCCTTCAGAAGCTACAGAAGATACACGTTTCCCAGAAGACAAAATAAATAAAATGTACTCAAAATTCAAAAAGTTTTCACACCCTGGCTCTTAATGCATCGTTTTTCCTTCTGGAGCATCAGTGAGTGTTTGAACCTTCTGTAATAGTTGCATATGAGTCCCTCAGTTGTCCTCCATGTGAAAATCAAAATCAAAATCATACAATCATTGTTGGAAAGGGTTCAAATAGACAAAAATGCTGAAAAAACAAAGAATTTGTGGGACCTGAAAGATTTTTCTGAAGAACAGCAGGCAGTTTAACTGTTCAGGACAAACAAGGGACTCATGAACAACTATCACAAAACAAAAAAACACAGCTGGGGATCATTTAGGTAACAGTATTAACAGTATTAAGAATCAATATGTAAACTTTTGAACGGGGCCATTTTTATAAATTCAGCTAGTATTTTCTCTTGTGGACTATATGTAAACATGCATTTTGTATGATCCCTCTTATTTTGGTAAAATAATTAACATTTTGCTGATTTTGCAAGGTGTATGCAAACTTTTGACTTCAACTGTAAATTTGTAAATTTTTTTTGAAAATAAACAAACGTTTTGCCTAAATAAGACCCTTATTCCTCGGCTGGGATCGTTTAGAGCCCTTTGAAGCTGCACTGAAATGCAGTTTGGACCTTCAACCCGTTGGCCACCATTGAAGTCCAATATATGGAGAAAAATATGGAACAAACTTAATTTCTTTTGGACTGAAGAAGGAAAGACATAAACATCTTGGATGACTTGGGGTGAGTAAATTATCAGGAAATTTTATTCTGAAAGTAAACTAATCCTTTAAGGCAAGACACTACAGGAAAATCCCCATTAAATTAATCACAGTACATTAAGACAATTGTTTTCTATTACAAATAATTTTGAAACATGCACTGAGGCATTTTAGGATATATGCAATTATTTGCATACATTTTCTTAACAGATATCTGATTATTGAAAAATTAAAGCCAAAGGTGTTTACAGAGGGGATTTTGGATACCTCTTTTTATTACTCCATAAATCAGAAAATACAAACGTGTATTTTGCATGTTTTCTTTCCATTAGTCTGATGGAAGTCAAGTTATGAAAGCGAAATAGCTCAAAATCTCAAAATTGATCACTGCCTAAAATGACTGGCCTGTTGTGTCTAAAATGTCTATACCAGATTCATGCTTTATATTCTTAAAGGTGAAGTGAGTAATTTCTGCCCCATTAACATCACTGAATGAAACTGTGAAAATAATGACTTCCATTTTCCGAACAACTCCACCCGTAAATCAACCAACGAATGGATTACTTATGGTTGGCTCTACATGTTAAACTATGATAAAAAATGCCCACTTCATCCTCAATTATGTTCCTGTAGCTCAACTGCTAAAGCATAGCACTAGCCATGTCAAGGTTGTTGGTTTGAGCCCCTAGAAACACATATGGTTTACCAATAAAACGTATACCTTGAACGAACACTTATTCTGTCTCTTCCAATTATTTTCGTAAGTATTCTGGTATCCTTTCACCACTTGCCTAATTTAATTTATGTTCCATTGGTTTTTATGTCCAGTGACGGCCTTACAATCTATCCGGCATTCCTGGGATCTGTGTGCATGGGACATCTGTCTGCCATAGTGCTAGTTTTGTCCATTAGTGTGTGGTTTAGTGTGGGATCAAGATGCCGTTGTTTGCGGAACAGGCTGGCAGAAGCACTGCGGTGGAGACGAGCTCTCCCACCCTGTCTGTCCTGCTCCATGAACCAGATGAACCAGCAGGGAGGTCAATCATGCACTGCAGCCCTGCATAGCTGCACATTATTAGAAGGATGTGTGAGGGATTCAGGATCTGAAGCCTCTAGGAACAAGTGACCATGATGCTCATAAATGTTTGGCAGCCTCACACTCGCATTTTGTGCATGGAAATGCTAACGTAGAGTGATTCAGCTATTGAGATATCAGTTAAACTACTTTGTATTCACAATTTGTTGTTTTCTTTCCTAGATGGTGACCATACATGGACCCTGATGAAACTCCAAAACAGGTTTCCGTACTACGAGCGAGATATGCTGGAAGAGATCGTCAAACAGTGTGATGGGAATTACCAGAAAGCATATGAGCTGCTGGATGTGTAAATGAACACATTGATCCTGAGTGATAGATTGATCCTAATGTCGTTTTGTGAGTGAATTGTGATTTGGGGATAAACCGTTCATTTATTTAATGAAGGTTTCTAGCTTAAACATCATAGTGTCCTTTGAACTGAAACAAAAACTTCTTTTTTAGTTTGTGCAGTTGGATTGACATGGATTGACACTTAGTCACAGAGAAAAGAAATCAAAACAATAAATCAAGATTTGAGTCTGCTGTGGGAACATTTATGCATCCCATGAGGACAATTCACAGGCTAAATGATGTGCGCTCACAAAATCCAAAGGCTAATTTATAATGAGGTAAACGACTGGAGGAATTCTGAACTCATCCACCATAGGAGTGGACAGTCAAAAACCAAACCATCACACAGATCATTAGCTTCCTCAATGCTGTATAGGTTTCTGCTAAAACGGCATGAATTTAAAAGAAAATGCCTCTATGCATGTGAAATAGAGTGCAACAGTCGGGTTCCTGAAGTAAAAATCCCATCCATTTACTCTATTGGGAAATGATTTATATAACGATAACTTATAAATTGTTAAAGACAGACTTACTGTGAACTACAAGGCTGTTAATCAGTGACATATGCTTTTGTTGAAGCTATCAGCTTGCATTTTTTCAACTTATTTTTTTACATTTTTTTCTGTTGAAATTATGAGTAGGGTTGGGTATCGTTTAAATCGATTCCGATTCTTAACGATTCCTAGTTTCGATTCCAAAAACATAAAAAAAATTAAATAAAAATTAGGTCAAACATTTTTGTTCTGTATTTTTACATAGCTTTCTGCTGCAGCTGAATAACACGAGCAAAAATCAGCAGCCTACAGAACACTTAGGCCTAAGAGGATCTTAAACCTATGGTTTAAACAAAAAATACCACAGCAAAAACAACTAAACTAATATAAATTTCAAACATTAAATTGTTAAAAACAAGCAAACAGTCGGTAATAAAATTAGAACAAGCAAATAAATGAGCACACTGTAAAAAATAAAAAACACAATTTTTGAGTGAGCTTAAAATAATTTGTTACCCTGCTGGCTCAAAATTTTAAGTTCAGTCAACTAAAATAAGTTTAGTCAACTTGAAATGTTAAGTTGTACTAAGTAACAACTTAGATATTTGTGTATGCTAAACTTAACAGATGGGTAGGTAACCCAGCTGCCTTAAAATTAATAAAGTTGTCACTTTAATCACATAATTTAACATTTCAAGTTGAATAAACTTTTTTGAGTTGACTGAACTTTTTAAAAAAAATTATTTTAAGTTGACTCAGCAAATTGTTTTTTACAGTGCAATAGCATAAATAAATAAAACTGAACAATTTACAGGTACAAACATTTAAATCATAAGTTTAAAACAACAAAAGTTTTCTTTTCACAAATAAAATATAGATTAATCCTTATTAAATTTACGAAAGATATTCAGTCAAGATCAGTGAACAGCTGTTCACTGTGCTCGTGCTTCAGATGCGTGCGCTGCACACAAACAGTGCACAATTTTTTTCCCCTTCCTGCGCATAAAACGTTTAATTTTAAACTTTAAAATCATATTAAAATTCGAACACAGGAATCATTAAGTGGAACTGAAATGCGCATCTTATCGAATACCGGGTTGTTCGAAATTTGGAATTGGTTCTAAAATGGAACTGATTCTCAATACCCAACCCTACCTATGAGTCTAAAAGATAAATCTCCATCAATCAGAGAATCACAACAACCAAGTCAATATTTAAAGAATTCTTTACTTTGGCACTCCCATGAAGCACTTCGAATGACTTAAAGGGATAGTTCACTTAAAAATAAAAATTCTGTCATTAATTACTCACCCTCATGTCGTTCCAAACCTGTAAGACCTTTGTTCATCTTCGAAACACAAATTAAGATATTTTTGATGAAATCTGAGATCTTTCTGACCCTGCATAGACATATAGTACACTGTCAGAAAAAAGGTACAGTTCTGTTACTGGGGCGGTATCCTAAAGTACAAAAGTGAAAAGGTACAAATATGTACTTTTAAAGTACTAATATGTGCCTTTAGGGTACCAATAGTTTCTCGTTCTTTTTAGGTTAAGAGTCTGGGTGTCATCCTTGACAGCACTTGTTAGGAGCTACACGTAAATAATATAACTCATAAATAATATAACTCACAATTATTACAATTTGCGAAACATTAAAGGAGAAGTCCACTTCCAAAACAAAGATTCACATATAATGTACTCAACCCCTTGTCATCCAAGATGTTCATGTCTTTCTTTCTTCAGTCATGAAGAAATTATTATTTTTTTTGGGGGGGGACGTTTGAGCATTTTTCTCTATATAATGGACTGATATGGTGCTCTGATTTTGTACTTCCAAAATGTAGTTTAAATGTGGCTTCAAACGATCCCAAAAGTGGTTGTAAGCTAGCAAAACGATTGGTTATTTTCATAAGAATAATACAATTTATATACTTTTTAACGTCAAACGCTTGTCTTGTCTCGTCTCTGTCTGGACTGTTTTTGTTCCAGTTCATGACAGTTAGGGTATGTCGAAAAATTCCCATCTCATGTTCTCCCTCAACTTCAAAATCATCCTATATCGCTGTTTTACCTTTTTTGTAAGGGTTTGATCTTCTTTGTATGTTCACTTTGCATAGACTGTGTCAGTACTTCTTCAGCAATGTAGTTTTTTCGACATACCCTAACTGTCTTGAAACAGAATACACAGAGTTCAGGGAGAGCAAGATGAGCGTTTGAGATTAAAAAGTATTTAAATTGTATTTTTTTAAAATGAAAATAACCGATCGTTTCACTAGATAAGACCCTTCTTCCTCGACTGGGATCGTTTGAAGCCGCATTTAAACTGCATTTTAAAAGTTCAAACTCAGGGCACCATATCAGTCCATTATATGGAGAAAAATCCCGAAATGTTTTCCTCAAAAAACACAATTTCTTTACGAATGAAGAAAGACATAAACGTCTTGGATGACAAGGGGGTGAGTACATTATATGTGAATCTTTGTTTGGAAGTCCATTCTCCTTTAATCGTCTTCGATTATCTCTTTCTTCAGTCATCACTTTTACACTTATAAGACTACACAATCTAGGACCTGAGAGATCAAGTAGGTGAATACACATGAGGTTCATGCCAATCGTATTTTCAATATATTGGCATGAACCTCATGTGTATTCACCTACTCGATCTCTCAGGTCTTCTGCTTCTGTGACTTTAGTTGTACCATCTGTATGTTTAATTACCATGGGATGTAGAGTTTTTAGTTTCACGGCTCAGAGTCTTTGGAGGACCTCTAGACATATGTAAGAGTTATACATGCATATTTACTTAAACATTTTTTTATTTCTCCTTCATTTTATTTTATATCACTCACAATGCTTCATGAGATTGTAGCTCTTCCACGTGTTAAAGCCATTAAGTACACAGTCTTACTTTTTTTTGTAATGTGATCCACTGCTTAGCTGGATGGTTTGGTTCATTGGGTTAAAATTTTTTTAATAAAGACTTTTTTAAAGTTCGTATGGGAAACATGAGTGGAAAAAAAACTTTTGGAACCAATGCGGCCGAAAAAGTGGGTAGGCACATATGTAATCCTGAAGTAATGGAAGAGACATTTCATGAAATGGGTGTCTTGTCCTAGAAAAATAAATATTCTCTCAAATAAGTAATACAAATAATATGCTTAATTGTTAAGTGTATTTGTGTCATCTTTATGTTCATTATCTTTAATTAAAAAAATGGATTTTCTTAATAAAAAATGGATTTTAATATATGTTGGGACTGGATCAGAAAGATAATAGGGATGACACTTTCATTTCACAGCTAAATTGTAGTTTCTAAGTATTTTGTTTTCAACCAAATATAATTTTAGTAGCAAGAAGACTGGGAATAAAGAAAGAGAATGAAAAAGAAAATGTTTTAAATATGAATATGAGGGACACAAATGACACCCATTTTGTAAATGATGGAGAAAGAGCTCAGTCAAGGAGTTCAGAATTCAAGTGTGGCCAAAATATCGAGGCACAGTTTTCTTGCTCTTCAAAGGTTTTTACCCTGCTTAGTGAACAAAATAATGCGGTAGATTCTGTGTGAGTTGCAATAACGCAGCTACCTTGTGTTTTTGTTGAACCACGATCAATCGTGTTCCTGCACAGGAGAAGTTTCTCATGTAAATGTGTTCGCTGCATTAAACATGCCGTTTCCTGTGACAGCTTCCCTGTCTTTTGATGAGCGTATTTTTTGCGAGTGTGTTTTCCTGTGCGCGGGGTGGAGAGGTAGTTGTGGAAAGAGCGGTTCCCAAGGTAACCCAAACTCAAAGGAAACTGTGTTTTTTCTGACACACGATACAAAGAGACATTTCCGAGAGGTGTTGTTCTGGGTCATTGAAACTAAGAGGGATCACACTGCAACGTCATATCGCACAGCTCTGATGACCCACAAATCAGATCTCCGAGACCCTGATTACCTCAGCAACATTCAGGGGGATTTCCTGTGGGTGGTTCCCCATCTGAATTAGGTCACAGCATTACCCATATCACCCAAGAATTCTGGGGGAAAAATAATAAAATCTACAGACGGCAATAAACCACAGCATACACCCAGCAGATCTGGGGTCCATTATGCATTGGTGTCGAAAAGACAAATATATTGATTCTCTACGAAATTACCCCTTTTGTTTTTCCCTTTGACCATTTTCCAAGCATTGTGAGGTTTCACTTCAAGACTCATGTGAGTTGCCCTTTCGCACTTCTATTATTCCAAGGTCTTGTCTGAGAGAATGAGTCATGAAATGCAGCTTCGCTCTATAGAAACATAAAACCGGCGAGATCGCACAAGTTCTCCTGTCTGCGAAAGATAGGCTTCTATCGCTAGGGACCGCGTCCGTTTTCCAACAAGACTGTACACACAGGGTGTAACGTTTGCTTGTGCGCTGACTGAAATATTAGCCATCTCGTCTGTTGGACGGGGGAGAGGAGGATACTTCAGGACAGAAGAGGACCTCGAAGTGAACTAGAAAAACATGCCACTCGCAGGGCTGTAACATGTAGAGATCTCCGCAGTCAACCACAACTGAGTCACAGTGCTTCCTGGGGAAAATGGGCTCCACGAGACAGGCTATTGAGGCACGCCTTGGCTGCTGGCTGACAGCGCCGACAATCCTTGCTCGCTGTCACGCGCGCAGACACAAACAAATAAATAAACTAGCTTCGGCACAACAATATTTACGTACGCTAGTGCTCCACTGAGGATTGGGCGCCTTTGAAATATTCGCTCTAACTGTTATATATGGCATGATTAAGCATCGGGCAATCATGCCAAAGGGTGATTCATTTTCTATGAGTGGTGGAAGATAAGTTTGCAATACAAAGCACTGTGCAGCTGACAACCAATAGACAGCCTGCTATTATACGGAAATGATTTATTATAGAGATAGAAATCATATATGGAACTGTTTGTGGTTTAGCTCCCTTTCCCCCCAAAAAGTCATTTATCTGAAGCAGGAGTACTCCCTAAACAAACAGCTTAAACCAGCCTCATGATAACAGGGTTGACAGCTTTATGGTCTACATTGATATTATATGCATTGTGCTCAAGGTCATGATACTAAATGGGGAATTCATTTAATGCTGACATTTCTGCAAATATCTACTTTTTTTATTTATCAGTGGTTTACTAAATTGAATCATGGTAACAGGGTTAACATTTTCTATAGACCGCTTTCTGCTGGGTTGAGTAATGTCTTAACAGTTATCTGTTGAAAGGACATAAATTGTATAAGCAGCTGTTTGTGATTTAGCTCTTTTTCCTCCCGAAAGTCATTAATCTGAAGCAGGAATACTTTCTAAAAGGTAACAGGGTTGACAGTTTCATGGTTTCACATACAGGATCATGATACTGTAAGGGAAAATAGTTCATTTAATGTTGAAATTTCTACAAAAATCCACTTTCTGATTATGAGTGGTTTTAATGAAATCATAACAGCAAAATTGGCATTTACAGCCTTCTTTTTTGCTAAAAGGCCTGTGGAAATGTCTCGTCTGCTTATTTCTTAAAATGACTGACATTTCTGCAAATATCTACTTTTCACTTATCAGTGGTTTACTAAATCAAATCATGGTAACAGTGTTGACATTTTGACCGCTTTCTGCAATGTTAACTAATGTGTAAAAAATTGTCTTCTCTAATAGATATTTATTGAAAGGACATAAACTGTATAAGCAACTGTTTGTGGTTTAGCTCTTTTTCTTCCCAAAAGTCAGCTGCAATACTCCCTAAAAGTAGCTTAAGAGGTAACAAGGTTGACAGTTTCATGGTTTCACTTGACATTATATGCAGGCTTATGATACTATAAACAAAAATACAAATATCCACTTTTCAATGATCAGTGATTTACTAAATAAAATCATGGTACCAAAACTGAAATTTACACCCGTCTGTCCGTGGAAATGTCTATGTATTTGTTAAGCAAAGTTGTATACTGTAAATATGTGGTTTTTTAAAACAAAGTCCTTTTTTTTGAGAAAACAAAAAAGATGCAAGTATGTAGTTTGAGATCTTTTTTCCCCTCAAAAGTGTTATTCATCTGACATGGTAATACTCCTTAAGTGTTACCAGGTTAAAATGTAACACGGTTGACAGTTTTAGGGTCTAAACCGAAATTATATGAATTGTGCTCAAGGTCATGATACTATATGGGGAATTCAGTTAATGCTGACATTTCTGCAAATATCTACTTTTCACTTATCAGTGGTTTATTAAATCAAATCATGGTAACAGTGTTGACATTTTATATAGACTGCTTTCTGCTGTGTTAAGTAATGTGTGAAAAATTGTCTTGTCTAATAGATATTTGTTGAAAGGACATAAATTGTATAAGCAACTGTTTGTGGTTTAGTTCTTTTCCCTCCCAAAAGTCAGCTGCAATACTCCCTAAAAGTAGCTTAAAAGGTAACAGGGTTGACAGTTTCATGATTTCACTCGACATTATATGCAGGCTCATGATACTATAAACAAAACAATACAAATATCCACTTTTCAATGATCAGTGATTTACTAAACAAAATCATGGTAACAGAACTGAAATTTACACCCTTCTGTTCTGCTAAACATCCGTGGAAATGTCTATGTATTTGTTAAACACAAGTTGTATACTGTTAATATGTGTTTTTTTAAACTAAGGTCTTTTATTGAGAAAACAGGAAAGATGCAAGTATGTAGTTTGAGATCTTTTTTCCCCTCAAAAGTCATTCATCTGACATGGTAATACTCCTTAAGTGTTACCAGGTTAAAAGGTAATAGGGTTGACGGTTTTATGGACTAAACTGAAATTATATGAATTGTGCTCAAGGTCATGATAGTATATGGGGAATTCATTTAATGCTGACATTTCTGCAAATATCTACTTTTCAGTTTTCAGTAAATTAAATCTTGGTAACAGGTTAACATTTTATATAGACTGCTTTCTGCTATGTTAAGTAAAGTTTGAAAAATTGTTTTAATAGTTATTTGTTAAAAGGACTTAAATTGGATAAGCAACTGTTTGCAGTTTAGCTCTTTTTCCTCCCGAATGTCATCAATCTAATGCAGCAATACTCACTGAAAGGTAACAGGGTTGACAGTTTCATGGTTTCACTTGCAGGGTCAGGATTCTGTTAGAAAAGAAATAATTCATCTAATGTTGACATTTTTACAAATATCCACTTTCTGATTATGAGTGGTTTTATATAAAATCATAATAGCAAAAGTGGCATTTACAGCCTGCTGTTTTGCTAAACAGCCTGTGGAAATGTCTTATCTACTTATTTGTTTGAAGGACGTAAGTTGTGTACTGTACATGTGTTAGTTTAGCCCTGTTTTTCCTCCCAAGGGCTTTTTACCTAGAAAGCAAGGCAGATGTATGCAAGATCTTATTTCCACATAAGTCATTCATCTGAAGTGGTAATTAAATCATTTAATGTTTACATTTCTGCAAATATCTACATTTCAGCTGTCAGTGGTTTACTAAATTGAATCATGGTAACAGGGTTAACATTTTATATAGACCGCTTTCCACTGTGTTAAGTAAAAATTGTCTTAATAGTTATTTGTTGAAAGGACATAAATTCTACAAGCAACTGTTTGTGGTTTAGCTCTTTTTCCTCCCAAAAGTCATTAATCTGAAGCAGCAATACTCCCTAAAAGGTAATAGTGTTGACAGTTTAATGGTTTCACTTGCAGGGTCATGATATCAAATTAATTCATTTGATATTGACATTTATACAGATATCCACTTTCTGATCATTGATTCTAAATAACATCACGATAACAGGACTTGAGATTTACAACCTGCTGTTCTGCTAAATTCCCGTGGAAATGTGTTATATATTTGTTAAACACAAGTTGTGTATTGTAAATGTGTTTTTGGTTTAGACCTGTTTTTTTTTCACCTTTTTTTAGAGAGAAGGCAAGAAAGATGTATGTATGTTAGTTAAAATCTTATTTCCCCAACAGTCATTCATCTGAAGTGGTAATATTCCCTAAATAAAAAAGAGAAACAAAGTTAAAGGGTAACAGGGTTGAAAATGTTATGGTCTATATTGACATTATATGCATTGTGCTTAAGGTCATGATAATATACTGTATAGGAAATTCATTTAATGTTGACATTTATGTAAAAATCTACTTTTCAGTTATCAGTGGTTTACTAAATTAAATCATGGTAACAGAGTTAACATTTTATATAGACCACTTGCTAATGTGCGGAAAAACTGTCTTGTCTAAAAGTTATTCGTTGAAAGGACATAAATTGTATAAGTAAGTGTTTGTGGTTTAGCTCTTCTAAATGTCATGTTTATGTATTTGTTAAACACAAGTTGTGTACTGTAAATGTGTTTTTGGTTTAGACCTGTTTTATTCACCTTTTTAGAGAGAAGGCAAGAAATATGTATGTATGTTAGTTAAGATCAAAATCATGGTAACAGAATTCACATTTACAGCCAGCTGTTTTGCTAAACGCCCTTGGAAATGTTGTGTCTATGTATTTGTTGTATACTGTAAATGAGTTTTTGATTTAAACCTCTTTTTTTAACCAAGGTCTTTTTATTAAAAAAAGCAAGAAAGATGCAATTATGTATGTTTAGATTTTTCCCCAAGAAAGTGTTCATCTGACGTGGTATTACTCCTTAAATGTTACTAGGTTAAAAGTTAACAGGGTTGATAGTTTTATGGTCTAAATTGACATTATATGCATTCTGTTTACGGTCATGATAATATATAGAGAATTTATTTAATGTTGACATTTCTCTAAAAATCTACTTTTCAGTTATCAGTGGTTTATAAAATCAAATCATGGTAAAAGGGTTGACATTTTGTATAAACTGCTTTCTGCTGTAAGTAATGTGTGAAAAATTATCTGGTCTAATAGTTACTTGTTGAAAGGACATAAATTGTATAAGCAACTGTTTGTGTTTTAGCTTTTTCCCCCTGAAAGTAGTTGAACTTAAACAACAGTACACCCTTAAATACAACTTAAAAGGTAACAGGGTTGACAGTTTCATGATTTCACTTTATATGCAGATTTGACATTATATGCAGGCCCATGATACTATAAACAAAAATAAACAAAAAATAATCCACTTAATGTTGGTATATTTCTACAAATATCCTTCAGTGATTAACTAAATAAAATCATGGTAACAGGACATTTACAGCCTGCTGTTCTGCTAAAAGCCCTGTTGTATGTACAGTTGTATACTGTAAATGTGTTTTTGACTTCTTAATCCAAGGTCTTTTTTTTTGAGAAAGCAAGAAAGACTCAAGTATGTAGGTTGAGATCTTTTTTCACCCAAAAGTCCATCATCTGATGTGGTAATAGTCCTTAAGTGTCACCAGATTAACAGGTAACAGGGTTGACAGTTTTATTGTTTAACTTGATATTATACGCCTTTTGCTAAAGAACGTGATACTTTAAGGAAACAGAATTTAATGTTGACATTTCTACAAATTTCCACATTTCAGTTATCAGTTTACTAAATAATATCATGGTAACAGGGTTGATATTTCATATAGACAACCTGTTGTTCTGCTAAACACTGTGTGGATTTGGCTTGTCTAGAAATTTGTACATTTAAGTGTGTTTTGTGTGTGTGTGTGTTTTTTTTCCTCCAGGGGGAATTCATTTGAATATACAGTTTTCTGCTGATTGCTGGTTTAGCTGGTAGGACAACTGGTGTCTCAGCCTGACAAGTGCCAAACTCAAACAATTGTAACTGTAGCTCTTTTAACTGCACTTAATGTCACCGGTTAATTAGATTGTGTTTATTTTTACTCATGCAAAGGTAGTTGCAGAGAAACATCAGAGACAACATGTCATTCTTAAATAATGACTTAGAACTACACAAAGTCTCCTGAGCTATGAAAGAGCAACCTCTGAGCAATAAAACTGTCAGAGTATTTGACGATGAAAACTCTGGGAAACAGCATCAACAGAGATGATACGACAGATTATTACCCACATGTTTAAGCCCTCATGAGGGTGCGAAGCCGAAACACAGTGCATTGGTTGGAAATCTGTCACCATGTTGGCTAAACTGCCATGAACCAGCTTGAGGAAAGACTGAGTAGTGATGAGTGCTCTTTACTACACTATGATGATGTCCTCCTGTCCTGACGGGACCTTAGGAGAGGGGTATGGACCAGGGCGCTGACGCCACTCAAAGTCCTCACAGCCCATGTGATTTAACACTCTAATTATGGCCAATATTGTTTTGCTGGTGCGTTTTTTATCTTGACCATTTCCCCGCTGAGGCTTGGCCCTTTTCCAGCCTGAAGTCACTCTACATGGAACCTGCACAGCTGCAAGACTAGCAAAATATTTGCTTTTTCTGGTCTGGCACAGGCACAAAACCCAAGACTATAGCAAAAGCAATGGCTCTGCCTGCTTACAAACTCTCTGCTAATACCCACAGATTGGCCTTCTGACAGCCCACTCTGGAAAAAACATCCTCCTCTGACTCTCTCTCTTTCTCTCTGGCTTGTCACGGGTAAAACAAGATCTGAGCTACATCATGCCCCGATGAACTTCCTCTGCCCCAGGCCTGCATGTCACACGAACTTGTCTGACCTCCTCTGCCAGCAGATTTGAGGCGACATTCACTCCTCCCACCCACGGAGAAGCACCCCATGCTGAAAACCACCAACACGCTGTTCTGCGGCAACTCCGTTGGGGGCAGAACAAACTGCTTGCCGCTTAATTAAAGGCCACAACAAAGCAGGAGATGAAGCAACAACAGAAGAGTAGTGCTTTCGGTGGCCGTCTGTGATTTTGGTGGGTGATGTGTCAGAGAATATTTGTTTTGTTTGGGAAAATAACATCCAGGTCATGGAAGAACGTCAGGGAAAATTCATTCAAAAGGAATGAGACATGATTATTCATTTGCTGACAACATTTCTCCACTCATTATGGCAATTCAGCTTTAACAAATGCATACCACTTTGTGATAATGTAATCATTCTGTACCCAAACTGGACCAGTTTGTTCTTTTATGAATTAAAGTTTTTTGTTTCAGATCTATTTGTGCTACATGCAAATACGTTTCAAAAGTTTGAGGTCTGTATAAATACTATATATTTTAAAATGTAATTTATTGCTGTGATGCAAAGCTAAATTTAAAGCCTCATTACTCAAGTCTTCAGAGTCACATGATCTTTTAGAAATCATTCTAACATGCCGATGTGCTGCTCAAGAAACATTTCTTATGTCGGCACCTATATCCTTGTGGTTAGTGCATCAAAACATAGCGCACTTGTGCTCACAGCGACCCGAGTTCGAATCCCGTCTCCTTTGCCGATCCTGCTCCCCTCTCTCCTGTCAGCTGTCCTCTCACAATAAAGGTGTAAAAAGCCCATGAATATAACTTTACAAACAAAAGAAACATTTCTTATTATCAATGTCGAAAACAGTTGTACTGCATAATATTTCTGTGGAAACTGTGCTACGTTTTTTTTTTTTTTTTTTAAGATTTTTCTGTTTTTTTGACGAATATAACGTCGAAAAGAGCAGCATGTATTTGGAATAGAAATCTTCTGTAATATTCTAAATGTATTTACTGTTACTTTTGATCAATTTAACATGTACTGACTTTTAAACTTTTGATTAGTACTGTAAAATTTCATGTTGTTCTACAATATGGGTGTAGCATATCATCAATAAATATTGTTCCAAAACATGTAGGTTGCTACGATTGTTGTAGCCGAGATGAAAATAATACACATACTAGCTTGAACCCAAAAACAGAGGTCTCGACGGTTTTTCCGAAAACATTCCACCAAATAAACTCAGTGACTTAATTTAGAAGTTGCACAGGACAAGTCCTGACCATGCTGTGGTCTTCTGTCTCAGAAAAATCCTCAATGATGCATCTAAAATCCCAACAGTATCCCAGTTTATTCATAGTGTAATCAGTTCAGGAGCCAAGTGGAGGCCTTTGACCAGCAGACAGTCAGGCCTCTTTCACAACACCAAGTCCAGTGTTGCTAGTGATTGCGTAAAACCCAATTTCAAGCAATTGTGGTATCCTACCAGAGAAAGTCTCTAAAGACCGAAACAGTCCAACTCTACTGTACAAAGAAAACAATATTTTTCCACTGAACAGCCAGCATTAATTTATTATAACTCTAAAGTATAGCACAATAATGGCCTTTTATATCTTTCAGCAGCCCAACCAAAATGAACTACACTGTCTGCAAACCTTATCTTCAAGTATAATAAAAGACAAAAGGTTGAATAAACTTCAAACGAAGAGGTACTTTTTCCTAGAAGGATTTAAACTCGTTTCAGGGAGATGGGAGCCCAAAATCAGTCATATCTAAACAAATTGGACTATTTTATGCGTCATTCGGCACACCCACACAAGCACTCACTAGGGGTCAAACTGGCAAGTCGAATGTTTAATTTTCACGTGGAGACCACGCAGCTCTGATCTGGTTGAAAGTGCACTACACCGGCAAGAATGACATTAATTGGGTGGAGACTTTGGTGGTATATAAACAGCTATAGTTTCCAATGCAGCATATTCTGATGTTTAGAGATTAATCATGGTTTTGTTTGTTAGGTTGGTAGAAAATGAAAATCAACTATCAGCTGTTGTCAGGGTGAACTTTTGTGTATTTAAATGTGGAAACAGCATTAAAATAAACAGTTTTTAGGCAGTACCAAGCAAAACCTGATTACATGTATCAGGTTACCTTTAAAACATGCCAGTGGTTTCTGTATATGGTTTAATGACTGACGCAATCTTTTTTTTTTTTTTTTGGTCAGATCCATTAGGTTCTAGAACAAAAATACAACTCATTCAACAAATGAATGGAAAATACCTTTTCAATAATATTTTCAATTTCTACATTAAAAATAAGTGTAATATTTTTGTGAGGGTTAAGTAAAATGGTGGTGTAACTAGATAATAAAGTCTCTTCAAAAGTCTGAAATGTATTTATTTCTTTAAAAATAACCAGTGAAACAGTTTCCAAATATTATTAATATCTAAAATCAAAGTCAGTGTGGCGCAACAGTAACTAACATGTTATATAATGCGATGTGACAAGAAAGCCTTAAAGGGGTCATCGGATGCAAAATTCACTTTTGCATGTTATTTGAACATAAATTAGTGTTGGCAGTGTGTGTATACAACCACCCTATAATGATAAAATCTACCCAGTGGTTTTTATTTAATCCCTTTAAATAATATCCCCTTTTTCAAATCAAGCCATTCTCAGCGTCTTGGCTTTGTGAAGTCACACAGACCAAGGTCGCTCTCACAATAGTTGATTGACATGGCCATCTTACCTTAGACCTGCCCTGAACGAGCTGTGAATGGTCCGACCGCCGTTGTTTCGAAACTGGAGCAGAAGTAGACAAGAATGTCTCCTAAGCGACTAAGGTGTTCTGTTGTTGGATGTAATAATGAACATAGTAGTCCTCATTTACTCCTGACATTTGAGCCGCTGAAGACGCAGTGGATGAACGTTACTTTCATTTTTGAAGGCCTATATGCCTAAATGTGTCTAAGTTTACGCAAATCATTCGTGATGTAGTTTCACCTACAGAGGAAGTGAGTATAAGGAGTTTTTTATGCATCTTTGCAAATCGCCTTTTTTAATAATGTGCTAGTTAGCAAGCTTTGCAGCTAAATGTGGCTAAATGCGGCTAAAGTAAACATTACGGCTAATCACCCACAGAAGAGAGGGGCGGGGTGAGCAGAGCTCATTAGCATTTAAAGCAACATGCAACAAAATGGGTTGCTGTGAACAGAGCTGATTTTGACAAGGTAAAAAGGGTGTTTTTTACACTGCCATTGATCAATTTTTATCAAAGCATGTTACAGACATTTAATTAAGACCCTAAAGAATCATATCAACTTGTGGAAAATGGACATCCTTTAAAACAGGAAATTACATCACAGGAGGACCCCCGTAGACACTCATACCTATTTGTCAAGGTCAATAAGGTTAGTTCAGATTTATCAGATAAAATAACTTCATGAAGTCGAATGGATAAATTCATGATTCATGATGTTTGAGATTTTTGGCTTGAAAACAAAAGACCAGTGAAGTCTGTATTCACAGAAACTTAATGCAGATTTTTGACAGATTTTGACTCCATTTCACCATTTCAGACATCATTGTTTATCATTGACCCAGAGAAAGCTGACATACCACAAAACAATGTCATAGCAGCTCAGTGATTTAATGGGAGCAGTCATATAATCCACCGGAGCTTTGCTACACCCTCATGCTTTGGACTGATGGAGGGAAACATTGTCGTTTCTTTGTTTAGTATCCGTCTGCTAATATCTGATTTAATTATGTGAATTCTGAGATTAATATTTTATGATCTTATAGTGTCTACACCTTCTGTTTAGCAGTCACATGATCACACGGTCAACTACAACTGTATTAATACCCGGGGTTCACTTTAAGACTTGTATGGCTTAATATATTTGAAAAATCCACATCGTTTTATACATATTTTGGACTATAGGAGGTGACATTATTTTGATAGTGTGCGTGAAATGGTTGCACTCGGTGAGCTACTGGTGCTACCTGTTGCTATTTTTACCGCAACTTGGAAAATAAAATACTGATACGATGCCACATCGTGTGGCTTTTCATTGTAATTTTAAGTCAAAGGGCAACAAGAGAAGCGATGTAATGCTTTCCTAGCAATAAGAGGAGGAGAAAGGAATGGGAAGATGCCTGTGGACAAATAAAACTTCCTAAAGACCAGCATCTTTGTTCTTTCCACTTGAGCCCTGATGCCTTTGAGGCTTTCGGTAGAGTACAGCTAATGAAAGAGCTTACAAATGGCAGAGACAAGAAACGCTAGATGCCATCCTGGCAGGATGTAAACATGTTCACGCTTGTCATGATGCTGCAGCCACTGAAGGAGTTTTTTTAGTGTGGATTTCACTCAGTGTCCAGGGGTGTTTACGGTATGGCATTTGGTTTAAGCCTACGCTTATATCCACCGCCACATGTAAGCTCTTTCAATAGCTGTATTTTATTTTCAGAGTTGTGTTGCAATTTTTTTTTTAAAAATAATGTAAATCTTTTATGGGTTTTCTACGTATTTCAGTAAGAGATATAATTTATGTTACATAAAGCCATACCAGTCTTAATACCCGGGGTTCCCTTTAATGACACATCTTCATGCAGATCAGTACAGCACTATATCACGGTAAAAAGAGAATATTTATCCTATCTCAGATTAATGGGTAATTATACGTAAGCCATTTGTACACTGATATCCACCCAAAATGATAGGCAGGATGATGCTGCAACACTGTCGCAATAACTGCAATTATTGTAATATCATGATACTGACAAGCCAACCGCAGAGTATAACAGGCAAGTGCCACAACTACGATGTTCACTTTTTTTTTCTATGAGACAGTGCCCTTCTTGTTTTACAAGAAGTGAGATTGACTGACCATGTCTGTGTCTGTCCTCCCTCAGGTCAAGTCATATATTCAAGGGGAAAACAAAAACAGTTTTCCATAATTTGTCAGATTAAAAGCGATATCTTTGTCATTTTGTGATTTCTCACGACTGGCACCAGCGCTGTTCAGTGCATTGAATCAATGCAATCAGGTAACATATTGATCGTCAAATGAATGTCAGCACCTTGTTTCGAAAAACTGTTGGAAATCGGAATCGGAAGAATCATAACTTACTATTATTACCATTACAATTATTAATACACCAGTGGTACTTAGATAGATAGAGATACATTTTATCTCTGCAAGATTATCACGGTCAAGCATTTACCAGAAACCAACCACCGACTAGACCAGTACCAAACCAGCTTGGATCCACATGACAATTCACATCACTCTGTGATGGTCTTTCTAGCAGGGAGGTTTATGTCTTTTCAAATAAATCGAGCCGCCTCCATACTGTCTGATGCATGGTGCCATATGAAATTAGTGATGTCTGGAGAAGAAGACATTGTTGAAATCAATTAGAGAGTTAAGTTAACCATACCCAAACCATCAGAGGAGCCGCCATCTGTACTAATATGAGAGACTCCCATGAACTCCGCAGCAGGCACCAAAACCTGACCAGTGTTTAGCCTTGTGCCCTCCACACTGTGATTTGCTGAATCATAAAGGACTGGGAGACAGGACCACCGGTGTGATATAATCCAACTCCTGTTTAAATGCATATACTCCTGTTTACTCTTGCAGAGTCAGGAGACCTCTCGAAACTTCAATGCCTTGTTTCTAGCGTGCCCGCTGGAAAATTGTTTAAGAATAGAGAGCTTCATCATGGTTCTGGGGTCTCTGAGTGGCTATGAGGACACAGCAAACCAAACCGGGACATAACAAACCAAGATCAAGTGCTGTTGATTCCAGTGTCTGCTACAGTGAGATAGCTTTTGTGGTTGCCTTTCTAAAGTTGTATGGAATAGTTCTCTCAAACACGACTGTCATCATTTACTCACCCTCATCTCGTTCTGACCCCATATTACCTTCTTTCTTTGGTGAAACACATAAAAAATGTTTGTCTGTGCTGCTCTTGTCTATACAATAGCAGTGGATGGCAAACTTAAAGCTTTCATTGATTTTAGTATGTTTATAAGCTTTAGATCATGTAATTCTAAACTTCGCCCTTAGGAGATTTACACATTTAAAATGTATAGTCTTTCTCTTCCAGGAATACAAACCCAGAAAAAAAAATTACTCACAATGCACTGGAGAAATTTGTCTAATCAAATCTAGAATGAGAACATCCCCTCCCTCTAAATTATAAATACCACCGTCTCCAACTAAAGTTGTAAACAAAGTTTGTCATTTGTCTACTCACCATTTTTATATTTTATACAATCTTAAATAGCACATAGTGCACTAGACTATAGCACTGAGTGCTTTCTATTGAGTTAAATAAAACCTGGCTTTATGTCAGTGTCACGAAGCCATCGCAGCAGAAACCCATGTGAACCAACGGCAGGATAGTGCAGAGGAAATTCTATCGGTGATTCACATTGCAGAATCTAAATCTATACACTTTACACAATTTTCTATCAAGTCTTCTTCTATAGATTTTTTAATGTAACTGTTGATTGTAGAGACCATTGTTGCCAGTGGTTCTTTGATCTGCTTAGGCTTACAATGCTTTTGGAAAACTCAGCCCTGGGCTGTTTCAAGCTGTCAGGTACAGCTTCGCTGGGCTGTGATATAAACAAAATACTATTGCCAATGGAGTGCTGCAGGCATGACATTTTGTGTAGTCCAACCCAGAAGTTAGCATTACCCTGGTTCCTTTGACAAAAAGCAGATAGGATACATCCATTGACTTCAGAAAATAAACTCTGTGACCAGCAAGATTTACGATTCTTGCATGTTTTGTTCATCAAGATGATCTTCACAAATAAACACAACTTTTGTGTATTTTAAAATCTAAAAACAATTGGCAGAAGTAAAAAGGTAAACTACTATACACCTCAGTCGCATGACTTAGGCCTGCTACACACTAGACGATTTTCAAATTTTAACCTACTTTAAAACAAATTTCTAGCCTTATAATCCTCTGAAAATGCACAATAGATGATTCGACCACATTGCGAGACCACACACTTGTTGGCTGTAAGAACGATTTCACAGTGAAACGAGATCTCACGGAGACTCACAAGATCAAACGTGATTAGAGAAGAAAAACAAATAGAGCCGACATTGTCAGCTGGCTCTCCTGCTGCGCCAGGTTTAGCTATAGAAGCACGCAACATCCATTCGTTGATGCTTGCTCACTCTCAGGCTAAGTCTACATTAATCGGGAAACATTTGAAAGGAGAGTTTTCATTTTAAAGTGCTCTTTGTCCACATTTTCAAGCGTTTTCCAAAAGTTTCTTATCCAGACTGAAACGTCAGAAATCGTGAAATTCGCCTTATTGTGCATGTATTAAGCCCAAAGTGTACTTTACATTTTACGCATATGCAAGGGTCAGCGCACAGTGCATGTGATGCAAATTTCGTCATCAGAATAGAATGCGCACACTGTAAAGAAATTCTGTAAAATTTACAGCGAAAAAACACACATGAAACTGAAATAATGCAATAAACATTCATTTGTGTAACATACAACCCTAAACTAAGAAGAAACATAGTTATTTCAATAAAAAAACTTCAAATTTGAAATGTTACATTTTTGGAATGTCAAATTTACAGGTTATTCACTGTATATCCAATAATGTTTTTACCGTTTTTACCGTATATAGTATGGAAATTTATGGAAATATAGTATGGTTTTTACTGTAGCATTTTTAGTCTTTTAGTCTCCGTTAAATTTATGGTCATTTTTACCCGATTTTTGCGCATTGAATTCATTTTCCAGTAATTAGTTGCTCCACAACACTGGCAACACTGTCCCGGGCCATTGTTTCACAGCAGAAAAGGAAACTAAAGAGACAAACAACAAATTAGCTGAGACTGCAACAACAACAGATGTTCAAGCACTGACAAGCACTTGTAAGCGAGAAAGGGTATGAGATATTTCACCTTTGGTTTAAAAAAGTTTTGTTATCGGTCATACACTGACCAAAATTATAAACGCAACACTTTTGTTTTTGCCCCCATTTTTCATGAGCTGAACTCAAAGATCTAAGACTTTTTCTATGTACACACATATTTCTCTCAAATATTGTTTACAAATCTGTCAAAATCTGTGTTAGTGAGCACAGGTGTGGCATATCAAGATGCTGATCAAACAGCATGATTATTGCACAGGTGTGCCTTGGGCTGGCCACAATAAAAGGCCACCGTAAAATGTGCAGTTTTATCACACAACACAATGCCACAGATGTCGCAAGTTTTAAGGGAGCGTGCAATTGGCATGCTGACTGCAGGAATGTCCACCAGAGCTGTTGCCCGTGTCCACCAGAGCTGTTTCTCTACCATAAGCCGTCTCCAAAGGCGTTTTAGAGAATTTGGCAGTACATCCTACCGGCCTCACAACCACAGACCATGTGTAACCACACCAGCCCAGGACCTCCACATCCAGCATCTTCACCTCCAAGATCGTGTGAGACCAGCCACCTGGACAGCTGCTGCAACAATCGGTTTGCATAACCAAAAATTTTCTGAACAAACTGTCAGAAACCATCTCAGGGAAGCTCATCTGCATGCTCGTCATCCTCATCAGGGTCTCGGCCTGACTGCAGTTTGTCATCGTAACCGACTTGAGTGGACCAATGCTCACATTCGATGGTGTCTGGCACTTTGGAGAGGTGTTCTCTTCATGGATGAATCCCAGTTTTCACTGTACAGGGTAGATGGCAGACAGCGTGTATGGCGTTGTGTGGGTGAGCGGTTTGCTGATGTCAATGTTGTGGATCGAGTGGCCCATGGTGGCGGTGGGGTTATGGTATGGGCAGGCATATGTTATGGACAACGAACACAGGTGCATTTTATTGATGGCATTTTGAATGCACAGAGATACCGTGACGAGATCCTGAGGCCCATAGTTGTGCCATTCATCCACGACCATCACCTCATGTTGCAGCATGATAATGCACGGCCCCATGTTGGATCTGTACTCAATTCCTAGAAGCTGAAAACATCCAGGTTCTTGCATGGCCAGAATACTTACCGGACATGTCACCCATTGAGCATGTTTGGGATGCTCTGGATATGCGTATTTGACAGCGTGTTCCAGTTCCTGCCAATATCCAGCAACTTCGCACAGCCATTGAAGAGGAGTGGACCAACATTCCACAGGCCACAATCAACAACCTGATCAACTCTATGTGAAGGAGATGTGTTGCACTGTGTAAGGCAAATGGTGGTCACACCAGATACTGATAGCTTTCGGGCCCACCCAATACAGTAAAACTACACATTTTAGAGTGGCCTTTTATTGTGGCCTGCCTAAGGCACACCTGTGCAATAATCATGCTGTCTAATCAGCATCTTGATATGCCACACCTGTGAGGTGGATGGATTATCTCGGCAAAGGAGAGTTTCTCACTAACACAGATTTAGACAGATTTGTGAACAATATTTGAGAGGAATAGTCTTTTTGTGTACATAGAAAAGTCTTAGATCTTTGAATTCAGCTCATGAAAAATGGGGGCAAAAACAAAAGTGTTGCGTTTAGAATTTTGGTCAGTGTAACTTATGGGGAAAAATAGAGCAGACCATGGACATGGATGAAGCTTTCTAGAGAGCATGTGTCGACCGCCTGCATTTGGCACAACATCAAATGGAGTATACTTTGAAAGGCTACGTGTTTGACTGTACGCATACGCTAACGTACGCGTACAAAAACAAAGTATACTTTGGGCTTTAAACCTCATAAAACTCACTGAGATGACATATATGGAACAGACATAATAGTTTTAATGCAATTCTTCTGGCAGAATAATTTTATTTATAGAAATATCTCATCATTTACTGATGCATCAATGTTGTGCTGACTCATGTTTGATCTAAAACGCAACTGCTCTCATGTTTTGCCACAGGACAGCAATTGTCGGTCATTTTTTAAGACTGTAATATAAAGAGTGTACTTAGTAAATATCTTTAGCAACAGTGTAAAAGTTAATAGTACATAATAGGCACAATTACCAGTATTACATGTTTGAAATTTACAATTTGAGGTAGTGGACACTTAATTAAATAACTGTAAAGACACCACACAATAGAGGATTTTTTGGACAAAAAATAGTTTACAAGCCTCGAATCGGGCCATGCCCTTCCAGTCATTCAGGGGTGCAAATTGGGCTTAAAATTGGATCTTAAATTCTTCAAGTGTGTGGCCAGCCTTTTGCATCCGCACCATTAAGATTTAGTGTTGGTTTCGAGTCCACCTTGTTGAGTCTGAGTTGAGTCCAAGTCCTTAACCAACTAAGTTTGAGATTTAAAAAAAATGTGTGGGGTATTACTGATGTATTTTATGTTGTAGAATAAAACATGAAAATATCAAGCTTGATTTAACCACAGACCATATTTTAGGCATTTTTGGAATGTTAGAACCAGAATTCAAAAATAATGAGTTGTTTCTGGCTATTAGGACTGAAGTGAGTGGAGCTCTTTGATATGTCTGACCTGGCTTCATGTTTTAATCAGAAATGCATTAAAACACTGAAGGAAATCACCCTCATCAAGCCACTTCCCCAATTAAGACTCTAAAAAAATATGTACCAATCCTTTAAATTGTTGATCCTATTTATTTCAGGAAAGGACATTGTCATTTTTTTTAATGTTTTTTCACTTAACCAGACAAAAACCAGTGCTGCTGAATCATGTACAAACGTTGTTTATAAATAGAAAAGCAATATGTGTAATCGATGTTTTGAACAATGTTTATTAGGTGATGGAAATCCTGTTTTAATATGCATATGGTCTTGTAAAATAGCAAGCCATTCCCATGGGAAATTGTATAATTATGTCCACACTCAGTGGTCAAAAAGACTAATTCCTGCCCTGACGTTCCATAACAAACAAGCTGCTGGGAGGAGAAGGACATTCATGACATGCACAGATGTTTTACTTTAATTCATAAAACACAAATTTTTCATTCACATTATTCATCTGTCGTGATGAAGAGCTGTCTGGTATTTAGACGTCTGCTTAATGACAGTGTAACTTTTCTGTAAACAGTTCCATAACATCTGAATTACAGCTGTCTATCACTCATTTTGAATTATAGGCAGAAGAGCATCCAGTTAACCTGAGAGTAAAGAGAGCCAATCACTCCCACAGTGGAAAGAATGACGGCTGGGCTGAAAGACACATGGCTAAATGAATACCTCCTTCAGCACAGTCCCGTTCAAGCCTGAGTAAGTGTGTGTGTGTGGGTGTGTGAGCGTTAGTGTATGTGGGTGGAGGTTTGATAGGTGGATTTAAGAACATTCCCATGACCTTACCGTTCCGAGCATCCTGTAGAGTTTGCTCTAGGATTTCAAGAGCTGTGCTGTGGTCTGTGTGTGTGTGTGTGTGTGTGTGTGCGTCTGTGTGTGTAAAATCCCTGAGGAAACTTGGCAGGCTTTGAAGTGCTTTGGCTGTACTTCCTTTATTTGATGTCAAGTCAGAAAATGCAAATTAGCTGTTTATAAAGTTATGTTTGCGATACCTGCAGATGCATTGAAGCATGTTTCATGCTGCCTGTCTTTCACTATAAAAAGATTTGAAGGGTATGTGTCTAAAAGTTTCTACCATCTGTTTTTCCTTTTTAAATGGGGGTGTTGTTTTAAACGGAGACATGTTTCATTATTTTTGCAATTCCTTTTGGTTCTACAAACGGCTCAACTTGCTTTTTTTATTTTTTAATTTAATGTGGTCTGTCTCATCTATATCATGCAATATAGCAATTCCAAAGTATACTTTCACACTGGCGGGATAGCTGCGTTAAACCTGCTATTACCTCTGCACACTAGGTGGTGCTATGGGGTCATTTTTGCTACAAAATATCGCTGTTTACGATTTTCCTTGTTTTTCTTATTTAGTTAAAGCCTCGTGGTGTGGTCAAAGTACTGTTGTTTAGCCAGTGTTCGCAGGTGAAATCCAGTCATTTCAATAGGAGTCCACTCGATTGGAAATTGGTGAAAGATTTCCCCATGCAGATTTGCTTCGTTAAATAACAGTGAGATGTACTTCATGTATACCTAAACTAGTGACTAGGGATGCACGATACTATCGGACTGATATCGGAATCGGCCGATATTAAAAATTATGCCGATATGTCTTGCCGATAAGGGGAATATGTTAACTCAGTGTGCTCAGGATTGCGATTAGATCACGTCAGCAGTGTGGCTCATTCTTGAAGTAAAGTTTTGCCTGAATGGTGATTGCATTCACTGTTTTGGATAGCTGCATTTAAACTGAGAATGGACCTAGAGAATGAGGCTTTAGGTGCATGATAACCGAGTAAACAATTATAGCACGTGGCAGCCTCACCTGGGTCCTGTAATGCCCGTTCGGTAAGAAGTAGGGATGTCAGTTTTGATCATTTCCATGTTCGATTGTTGTTTAAATTTAATGCTGCAAAATGCGTCTATTGTAGTGGCATATAGTGGCATGACAGGATGTGCAATGCCACTCAAAATGGCATCTTCCTCACCCGAATTAAAGTTTTTGTTTTTTTGTTTTTTGTTTTTTGTTTTTTTGTCTAAAAAGGCTAGTAGCATGACTGTAAAACAAACAGATGTAAATATGGTCATTTGATAAAAAAATGAAGAGTGCGTGTGGTTGTTCCGTATGGGATAATATTACTGTTGGCTGTTTCATACCAGTCACAGACCGTTGAATGCACCTTTTTAGGATGTGGTTTTCAAGTAAAAGACCGCTTTTTAAATCAGAGAGGATGAACATGTTGGTATCTGTGTGCAAAAAAGCATGCAAGCACTGTCACGGTCAGCCAGTTTAGTTTTACTTTTCTTTTTGTTTTCATTTTGAAAAGCTTGTTATCTTTGCCGCCTCCCTCACGTTATGGAGGCTTTCTTTTATTTATTTTTTATTTATTTGATTCCTCAGTGTTTGCTAAACATTCTGTAATTTATTAGTCGGTATATAATACAGTATGTGGTGTATGCCAGGTATGCTTGGTACTGTTTCCAAACAAAAGGATATATATCGGTATCGGTATTGACATCGGTCAAAATGAGACGAAAAGTATCGGCATATCGAATATGGGCAAAAATCCAATATCGTGCATCCCTACTAGTGACAATGCAAAATGTTAATCTTCCCTGCAAAATTCTGGTGAAATTTGACCACACCTTCAGCTGCAGAAAATATCATATTGCTGGTTACCAGAGTTAAGGTCAGCACTTCGCGTTAAACACAACTGTATACATTTCGGTTGGGACACCGGGTGACCAAAATTCAATTTCAGTTCAACAACTAATGTCAATGTTAATTACTGACGTTGATATTTTGTTGTTTTTAAGTTGAGTAATCAAAGTCAAATGTTAATTCAATGTCAAAATAACGTCAAATACTGACGTCAACCCAATTTACGTTCTCATCCAAAATGCAACTTCTGTCCAACACTGGGGTCCGTCGTCAACTTGACATTATATTGACGTCCAGCGCTTGTTGTGTGGTAACACTCAAAAATAAAAAATTCACACATTTGTTCACATTTCAAACTTTTGTTAGTGATCTCCACTAGCTGTTTCCCTCCACCTATTTTTATGGACATTTCGTCATTTTGCATTAAAAAAAGCCAAGATGTGTGCATTCTAAGAATTTGCATGAAAAATTTATGCACTCAACTGAGTCAGACATTTTTTTTTTTATCCACAAAGAAGATATTTGCAGAAACTAAGATGGAAACACATTTACCAAATAAATTACTCGATGCGCATCTAAAAAGTCATGTGACTTTGCACGACGGGTCAGCATAACTACACTAACAAGCAGACTGTTCTCATTGCAGGGGATCTGCAATTTTTGTTTTGATCATTCGGAAAAGCCTGAGCCAAAGTCTGTCGTCAAAATGGTTTGGTATAATTACCTCGCAGAACTGTCTCACACAACTGCATTCCCAGACAGCAGGCATCCACCTCCAAAAGCAAGATAACATGACTGCACTTTGTTTCGTCTGCACAACCAAATGACCTTTTTCTTGGTGAATTTGTCGTGACTATTCAGAAAGTGACTATTTTGCTGGATTGGCAAGTGGAAAATTAGGAGCTGAAATCATACACTCTCAAAAAGGATGTGTTAATTAATAACACATTTTTGTGTTATGGCTATTTTAACACATTTTGTGTAATTTTAAGTTGATCATGTGTAAAAGAGAGAGAGAGTGAGAAAGAGAGAAACAACGCAGTGTATCCAACACAACATGTGTTAACTATCATCCAATCACATTGCTGCTACGTCATTCCGCAAGTCTTTAAGCAAGTTCGCGCCTCTTTCTCCATCGGTGGGTGACTTGGATGCACATATGTCAGGTATGTGGATTTATTATTTTTAATTATTAGAAACTGTCATATATATTTTCAATGTAAATTTTTTAGACGGTCAAATGTGCGTTTAGTTAGCGCCCTCCAGTCGTGCGCACGAGTATTTTCGGTAGTCACGAGAGGCGGTGTCGAACAGGGCGAAAACGGTCAGATAGTTAATGCTTCACAAATTACTATTTCTTTACATTTTGGTAAGTTTGTTCCTCACTATTTGGAGAGAACTATTTTTAACAAGTTTTATGTTTTTCTTTGCTTGGTTTGTTGCCAATTATATGACGTCTGATAAAACGCTGCGGCCACGGCGGGATTGTCGTTAATGAGTTTGACAAAGCGGTAACTCTCATCACTTTCACTGCTGTCCGTCGCCTTTCTTTCATTAAACAACATAATGTGTTGATGTCTTGTTAAATGTCTTTAAATAATAATATGATTTACTACTGTAACATTTAAAATTTGTGTTATGTGTGTAATTAACGTTTAAAAAAATGTTATGTTGACTATTTTCACACGTTTTGTGTCATTTTGTGTTCATAATTGACACAAAATGTGTTGTCCTTGACTAGACACATGGGTGTGTTAAGGAACAACACAGGCGGTGTTATTTTCATGACATACTTTAAGAGTATCGCTGATTCCGGTGGAAAATACGAGATAGTCACCATTAATTTCAATCAATAAGAAATGAATAGTAGCTTTTGCGACTTTATTCTCGTCTTTGTAGTTATTTGTGGCTTTATTGTAATGGAAAATTTTGAGAGAGCATTATTGTAATATGATACAAATCGAGTTATACATAATGTATATATAACTGAGTGCTGAAATAACAGCGCTCTTTTCAGTATTTGTATCACTCTGTTTGACTTTGTTTTTCCATTCCCAAGAGACTGTTAGTTTGTACACTTGTACATCTGTATGTTTGGCCAGTAGATGGTGATAAATGATTGTCTTTATGAGTGAGAGAATCATTCAACCAGTTTATTTAAAATTTCTGATTCATTCTGGAACAATATACATGACTGATTTTGAGCAACTGAATCATTAACTCCACTGTTTAGAACTACTTTTACTTTTTATATTTCCAGCATCAACATAATAGAACTGATGTAGAGCACTAATTGAAAGCAAAGGTCCAAGTATATTGAAGGATTATGAAGCTTCAGGAATGCTTTCAGAGACATCAAGAAAACTCCTCGTCAAGATAGAAGTCAGTGCGTTGGTGGAACAAAGTGGTAAGTTTTTACAGTTGAGAAATTTAACTAAAACAACTCTGAATACAACAATGTATAAAGATGATAAATACTTTGAATACACACTGATTACTTTTAATAATTTGAATATAATTATGAAAAAAACTTGTGAAACAAACTGCTAATCACCAGTAGAGAAAATTGACTGAATTTTATTAGTGTATTTTGTTTTTGATGTGTTATATACAAGTTTAATTGAATTCTTATAAGTTTACTTTTTGTTTTGCTTATAGTTACCCTTGTAATGATGAGAAACAGATATTGGCAGAAAGTGTGGTAACACTGTTTCCTTCTCTGAAGATCAAGATGGTAGAAGAGAATGAAGGATTTGTAAGTTGTACTTACTTAAACACACAAAGCTCACTTGTAATAAATGCAAATTGGAATAGTAATTGTGGTATGTTAATTGGTTAACAGGTTACACAACAACTGAAAATTGTGTAAAATTGTAGTGTAAAATTTAGAAAATTTAGTTTTTTTTTTAATAGAATTAATTACCAATATAAATTTTACAATAACACTAAAAGTACATACATTCTGCTGTTTGCTCATCACACATGATGGGTTCTTAAGAAATTAAAACAAAATTACAATTGTTATACTTCCCCTATCATACAGGAACATTTCTATGACCCAGTCTCCCACAGTGGATTTATTGAGATGAGACTTAGAAATCTACGGAGGAAACTTTGTGATGATCAGCGTCGCTACCAGCGCAAACATTGTCGAATCAGTGCTTCCTCTGGAGTGTCTATTACTTTGGATATAACTGCTGAAGGGGAGGAAGACTCAAAGGGATGAAGTCAAAAGGATGAAACCATCTCCAGAAAACCTCAATACCATCAAATTGGGCATGGAGAAAACCTACAGTAATCGCAGGTTATGGATTGCAAACACGTCCCCACAGTGCAAGAGATTTTTGAACAATATCCTCGATTTGTAGACATGCCATACTTGGTAAGGACATATTGTGTTTTGCATGTTTTTTGTTGAAGGAATGAAAGACTTTGGCTATGAACTTGACACATGTAGCACTGTTCCCTTTTCCCACTCTGTTAATGTGTTTGGTCAGACTTTTCAAACTGGTTGTGTAATTGCTTTAAACCGTGACTTAAGAGAAGAGTGTCTCTTTGGTGAAGTTTTACACATAGTTCCACAATGTGAAAAAGAAAGGGTTTTAGTTTTTCTTAGATTTCTATCTCAAGTGTATTTTCACCCACACTTGTATGCATATGCTGTCCAAAGAACAAATGAATATAAAGTCATTAATTTAAGCAATGCTGCTGATGTAAAACCACTTCACATGATTTCTAACAAAGAAAACCTTTTTGTAAATCCAAGATATAAAATGGTTTAAAAATGTCTTTATGAAATTAATTGAAAATTACATGTGGATATTGCCTTTGTGAAAATTCAGAAGAAAAGTTTTAACAAATGTATATATTTGAAAGAAAAAGTTGTTTTTATATTGCATTCATTGTAACTGGTAAAAATAGCACATCTATGACACAAATTGTGTTATTAATGACACATTAGTGTTTTAAATATTTTAACACACTGAATGTGTAAAGAGGAATAACACACTGGCTGAGTTAAAAGTAACAAAATGTGTTGTCCTTAACTAGACACACGGGTGTGTTAAGATATAACACAGGTTGTGTTGTTTTTAACACATCTGTTTTAAGAGAGTAATGTAAAGGCAGCATAAAGGTGCGGTCACCTTTCACTCATGTTTAAGTTGTTCTTGCAGATTTGCCAACCTTTATGGCAGATGCCTTTAGGCAACTATACATTACTTAAAGCTATTTTATTTATGTAGGAACTGTTGATGAAGTAAGTCCCGTTTAAATCGATATAAAATGTCATTATCATTATCATCTACTGTGCTAATAACATATGTAGGGTATCAAATCGTACATAAGGCTCCCTGGAATTGGATTCTGACTGGCCAGTCACAATATTTAGCGGTCAAATGTTTATATGTAATTACAGCTAAATTGTATAATTGACCAATTACAAGGGAATCGATTTCCCACTACTTTCATGTGTTCTCTTACTTATCCGCATTTCATGTCTATTTGTTTTGCAAGTAACCTTGATACAAGATTTCCTGATCACCCTGTCAGATTTTTATTCAGTAATGACCGGTTGACTGTACACTGTGATCTTCTCAAAGCACCGTGCTAAATGCGATTTGGAGCTACTAGACGCATAAGATGGTTTCTCCATTAGATTTTCAAGTCAACACCAATATTAGTACGTCAGCCCAGGGAAATGAAGACAAAACATGTCTTCATGAGGGGAAACCGATCAGCTATCAGGATGACCCTCCAAAATGAATGAAGTATTGCATCTTGCGGTGTAGCTCGACCGAAAGGCTCAAAACAAGTCATAATTTCTCCAAAACAATAACCCTCCCGTGACATCATGGCTTCATTACAATCAAACCCAAGCCTAATTTCCAATCCTTCCTGCTTGTTTAACTCATGAGTTCCATTTTTTCATAGACAAGTAAATTTAGATTCACGCTGGCATGAAGTGTTACAACACCGCACGTTGTGCAAGCTGAGCGAGTTGGACAGCCTGAATGTTTGCATGTTTGGACCTCGCATGAGTACGGCTCCTGTCATGGAGTTCATTACCCAGCCTGCGTAATGACAAACAGATGCTTCTGTTCGCCGCTTTGTAACATGCATCATAATGATACCAAATCGATATTACTCCAGCTAACCACAGAGATATATTCTCAACTTCCTCTCAGCGTCTCGCACTCTCCTTTTGCAATGTCTGTGAGCAAACTGATCCGGTGCGAGATTGTTTTGATGGAGTTCATTAAAAGATTTCACCAAGGATTCTTCTGACAAATTTTTCCACAGTTTGCAGAATATATGCATCCCCCTACATATACACAACTGCGCCTGTGTTTTTTTAAAAGGGAAATATTTACATGTGGTCCAGCTGAATGCTCATCATTTGTGAGTTAAACCACTGTGATGAAGGAAAATGTTAGGGGAAGTTGTTTTTCCAGTTTTTCCCCCGTTCAAGGACAGTTTACCAAAACGAATATTTTCTTTTACAGCCAAGTGTCTATAAACAAAGCCAATTTGGACTTTTTTGTGATTTGGCCATTGCGAACGTGAGCGTAGTTTTTGGTTAATCTTCATCCCATTCTTTGAAAGCGAAGTGAAAACTTAAACATCAAGATTCTCATGTAAAGGGTGGCTCTAACATATGGTTATGGGTCACAACTACTGTAAACCCTTGAGGCACTGGGGAAAGAGGATAAGTATCGTTTTTCTTCACTGGAGCAAAGAATTATTCCATTGTTTAGGGCATATTGAAATAATCTGCCACTTAGACTGAAAAACATGGTTTTCTGAAATGGATGACAGCTTTACACACATCACTCTGCTTGTTCTCTGAACATATGAACGCTAGGAACAGCAGCTCTCTGAGCAAAACTCCACATCAATACTTAAATCTGTCTTGAATGATCACTGCAATTAATCATGTGGCATCATCAGGTTGCTCCTCCCTTGTTTCTTTTTGTTGTTTGTTGGGAAGTTTTCATTTTCAGTGCTTGTCTGATTAATACTTGTACATTTGATGACTTATGAATAGCTTTGGTACACCTGTAGTGGGTTATAAATATCACATTTTAAAACATGAGTATAAAAAAAACAGTAACCCACTGCAAGTCAACACACTAAGCACAGACAGTGTGCACATGCTTTGTCCTGTGTCAAGGTTGTGCAATGCTTCGTAGGTGGTGTATCAAACGTGTTACTTTTCACAAAGGCCGTACTGTTAGAGGTTAGATCTTACACAAGGTAATAAGAGTGAAACTTATAAGAGTGTCTTGCTGTATACATGCTGCATCTTATCATACACAGACAAACGCTGGTCTGACATTTAAGGAGATAACATCAAATCTGCACTGAGCAATGAGTTGCAGTGAGTCAAAGTTTATTCTGCCCTAGTTAAATTAAAAAAAAAAGTAAAGGTCACCACTGAGGATATGGTCGCACTTCTGTGAGGCTGTATACATTAACATTAGTTAATACGGAGAAAATGTTGAAATCTACATTTTAACAGCAATTATTAAGTTAGGTCATGTTAATTTATGTTGATACTAATACATTAGTTTTAAAACTGGTTAATGCATAAATGAAATATGAAATGAATACCTTTTATGGCATTTATATGGTATACATACACACACCATTAATCTATTCTTAACACTGTGTGTTAACATTGTATCCATTCTTAAAAGATTAGTTCACTTCCAGAATAAAAATTTCCTAATCATTTACCTACCCCCCATGTGATCTTTCTGTCTTCAGTCAAAAAGAAATTAAGGTTTCTGAGGAAAACATTCCAGGATTTTATATATTTCATATAGTGAACTTTAATGGGATAGGTTAAAGGTCCAAACTGCAGTTTTAGTGCAGCTTCAAAGGACTCTGCACAATCCCAGCTGAGGAATAAGGGTTTTATCTAGCGAAACGATCAGTCATTTTCCTAAAACAATAAAAATGTATACTTTTTAACCACAATTGCTCGTCTTGCACTAGCCCAACCTCACTCATTACATAATAATGTTGGAAAGGTCACTCGTGACATAAGCAGAAGTACCAACTCTGTGTTTACTAAGCGAAAGTGCAAAGAATGTCAAACAAAAAAGGGTAAAACAATGATGTTGGACGATTTTGAAGTTGGTGGAGAAATTGAGTTTTACGCCCTACCCTACCTTTTTGAACCAAAGCACACAGACAATGATCTAACTGCACGTGACCTTTCAAATGTGATTAAGTGGCGTTAAGACACGCATGCGCATCGCAGAACTAGTGCGAGATGAGCATTTGTGGTTAAAAAGTATATAAGTATATTATTTCTTTTTTAAAAAATGACCGATCGTTTTGCAAGATGACCCTTATTCCACAGCAGAGATCATGTAGAGCCCTGTGAAGCTGCATTGAAACTGCAATTTGGACCTTCAAACCGCTGGCCACCAAAGAAGTCCACTATATGGAGAAAAATCCTGAAATGTTTTCCTCAAAAACCTTAATTTCTTTGTGACTGAAGACAGAAAGACATGAACATCTTGGATCACATGGGGATGAGTAAATTATCAGGAAATTTTTATTTTGAAAGTGAACTAATCCTTTAAGTTGTATGTTAACATTATAATACACATGCACTAGCACTAGTAAACTATAGTAAGAAAAAAAACTCTATGCTGACTTCCAGGACAGATATGGAAGCTTTATTTCTTAGAATTACGTAATATAGACTCGCAATTCTGAGCAAATCTTTTTTTTTTCCCCTCAGAATTGTATATATTTCGCAAGTATATATTTTTTGGCAAGTTTATATCCTGCAATTCCAAGAAAAAAGTCAGAATTGCGCATGCATCATGCAGTTTTGACTTTGTTACATGTCATTGCGCATTTATATACCGCAATTCTGACTTAATTTTTCAGAAGTGTGATTTTATATAACCAAAGACTATAGCAAAGAAACTTAACTCAGAGGCACTGAGTAGTTCTTTAGCTAGCCTTTAGCATCGCTGTTCTTTACTGTACGTACTGTGACTACCGACTGAAGGAAGACCCTGCACTGCCATCTGTAGACTCCTATCAGCATGATTGTTTCTCAGTCTTATGTAAATAATACTGATACTAGTGACTTACATACAGCGATTTACACAATTTATTCCCTTACCTGGTTAACAAAAACAGCAACAGCAGCAACATGGACAACTCTACTCAGGATTTTTTTTTTTCCTTGCTTTATTTATACATTTTCAAGTATTACAAAATTTTCAAAAACATTTCAAAAATACAGTTTAAATAACTTTTTGCCAAGACTATATACAAAGAAAGGGGATCAGAATAAAAAAACAAAGAAATGATCGAAATAAAAGATATAATCAATAACCCCCTAGTAGTAAAGAACAAATATTTACCCCCCACCCCAAAACACACAGATGACCCCTCCTAGCCTCCTCCCCCCACCCACCCAATAAAACAAACAAACAAAACAAAACAAAAACAAAACAAAACAAAATAATAATCATAATAATAATAAATAAAGTAATAATAATAATTCTGCACAGTGCCAAATACAATGAGAGAATTTAACAGTTGAATCAAACATACATATCCATATAAATCCTCCACTGGGGGAAAACAAAACAGAAACACTATTTTCATTTAAACAGGGGAGGTATATGTTTCCATATACTCAAGAAAAGAGCCCCAAACTTTATAGAAGCTCTTGGAAGAGCCCCTCAGTGCATGCCTAATTTTTTCCAGTTTGATATAGTGAAAAATCTCTTTAATCCACCTTGAGTGGGTAGGTGACTCAGATGATTTCCAGTGCATTAGAATCAAACGTCTAGCCAGTAGGGATATGAAGGCCACAAAGTCTGCCTTGTAGCCTAGGTGATGAACTGGCAAGGGAAGTACACCGAAGAGTGCTGTTATCGCTACAGGTTTGATTACTGTCCCAACCACCTGAGATATTGTGTCAAAAATTTGGACCCAATATCCATGTAAACTTGGGCAGGACCAGAACATATGTGTCAGGGTTGCTGGACCCTGACGACAGCGGTCACAGATGGGATCGATATCAGGGTAGATTTTGGAGAGCCTGACCTTAGTCCAGTGAGTACGGTGGAGTATTTTGCATTGGATCCAACCATGATTGGCACATAAAGAGGAAGAATGCACCCTATTTAGTATACTTTCCCATAAGTCGTCTGGAATATTTTCTGATAGGTCTTCTTCCCACTGCGTTTTTAAAGATGTCAGTGACCTACTATGTAGAGAACATATTTTTTCATAAATGTAGGAAATCATCCCTTTCCCAATAGACCTTGGTTCAAGGAATGAGTCCAAAGGAGTTGTAACAGAAAGACTAGGAAATTGAGGATGCATATCACGAATAAAACTGCGAACCTGCAAATACCGGAAAAAAATTATTTCTGGGCATTGAAAACTTATCTGACACTACTCAAGATTTTCTCCGTCATCTTTCCACCTTGTGTATCACAGAGCCGTTTTCTCAACAGTGTCATACCGATGTTTACGCCTGTTGTTTGTTTTTATCGGTCTCTCCATCTTCTGGCTTCAAATCCCTTCCGGTTTTTCGTTTTCTCAGGTACTGATTCTTTCGTTGTCTCCGTTTTTAAAGTATAATAGATGGGTTTCATTCTCAAAATTTCGCTGTTAGTCTCAGTATACTAGGCTACTAACTCAACAGACGGCAACCAAATGAGCGTGACGTTTAGTGAAACACCGCCAGTCACGTAGGCCTATTTTAGATACATGCATACATACATACTACTATAATATAAAAATAAACTATAATAACTATAAATAATAAATGTTAAAAAAAAAAATTGTTCTGTTTGATTTAATCATAAGAAATATTTTTTAATAAAACAGTTTTAGTGGAAGGCATTAGCTAACAAGTCATTGTTTACAGTGTGTCTGTCTGTTGAGTTGTTGCATGACCATGTGTGTGTTTGTCCATGTGAGTTTGCACATCGTGGTACTGGTAATGTATGGTATGTATCTACTCATTCTGCACATGGTCAGTGGAAGATTCAGAAAATCTTTAGCCAGTGCATAGCCCAAATTTGTGGTGAGCTCCTACGTAAGCAAGTAACCAATTAGGTTTCTGCCACTGGCATGTTTCTGCAGCCGAGCGTCCCATCATTCCCTCCTGTCCTCTTCTGATGTTAGTGGGGAGAGAAATCAGGACCATATGAATGACATTCCACCTCGTCTTCAGTCTGGGTGTGTTGCCGGCGGTTTGGGAAGTCTGGAGGCTTTACCGATCTAAGTCTATATTTCACATATCCTGGCTCAACCCTGCCTGAGTCATTTTTGTTTAAAAAGAGACAGGAGTTGATGAATTGGAAAATAAATTACACAAATGTACCCAACACTCAAGCACAAATAAAGGCATAAACAATGTGATCTCTGTCGCTTTTCTATTTTCTTAATAGATTAACATCATGTGATGTACACAGGGAATGGGAACAGGCTCACAGGTGTGTTTTGCCATATGATTTTGACATTCAGAGCACATCAAATCTTTTTAATGGTTATTTAAATAGTCATTCAACTCAGGCAGACAAGATTTTTAGTTAGCATCTGTTATATCTTTTGCCCATTCAAAATGACCTTTTTTGTTTTTCAAGCAACATATCAATCACAAACATTTCATATGAGTGCCCAGTTTAGTGTAAATATATATATATTTATATATATACACTATATATTCACACTAAATATATATATATATATATATATATATATATATATACATACAACATATTTGTATGTCTTTAGTGTTATTTATTTTATTTATTTAATTAACTCAGTTAACTAAGTTAAGATCTGTGGAAATACAGCATTTATGACAATACTGATTATGACAAAATATAATTTTCAGTCATTCCTCAAGGTTACAGTAAGGTACGTATATACAGCAGACAATAGTAAACAGTTGTTAAACTAAATAAAACGTAAGAACAATTTAAGAACACATTCTAAAAGAAAAAAAAAACGGTTATATTTTAATCAGTTTTATTTGCCAGCAACATTTAAATCAAAAAACATTTCTTGGCAGTGCCTGTGTTTGTTAGGCAGAAAATTTGAAAGTATGAGCTGTAAATATGTTTAAATTATAATTTTTATATTCATTTTAGAGGTTTGGGGTTTGTGGAGTTAGGTTGTTACAGCAAATTAGATATAACTTTACGCAGAAAAGGTTAACAAGCAGTTTTTTCATTATAAATAAAGTTAACACTTAGCCAGTAGCTATACTATTGAAACATTATAGGATTTTTCATGTTTATGAATTATACACAATAACCTCTTGTAAGATTTATTTATTTACTTATTTATTTAATTGCTTTTCTGGAAGTATATTTTAATAATAATAATAATAATAATAACAAAATCTAAATAAGTTAAAAAAACAAAGATCATATACTTCCAAAAATGCACGTTGCAGCCAATAAGTGTTCACCCTAAATCAGAAATGCTGACTTCAGCCTCCCAAAATTATCACATTAAGTATCTCTTGAAACAAGCACATGTCAGATTCACAGAAATGACTGGTTAGACTGAAAGAAAAAAAAAGTATGTAAACTGATGGTATCTATGACACACAGACAAACTTTGGTTAGTTAAAAATCCAAAAGAATGTTTAAAGACACGTAATCTCATCACAAAGGGTTAAGATCACTGCATATGAGTCAGCAGGGTATTCCCTACTTTCAACCGCAACCCTTCCTGTTTAGTGCTCAAATTATGTTTTCTCATCTGATAACAGAGGTCAGTCTTTTTTTAATGTAATATCTAGATGACGTCTTTGCCTTTGTGTTGTGAGAGAGAGAGAGAGAGAGAGAGAGAAAGAGAGAGAGAGAGAGAGAGTTTTATTATTTTCTGGAACAGTGGTACTGAAATGTAAATATGAAACCACCAGTCCAAATTTATCATACTAAAATAATTTAGACATTGGTAGTTTTAGTGTTCAACGTTTTTATTTGTAACTTTGTTCTACATACAAATTTAAAATTGCATGTATTAAAGTTGGCATGAAACAAAAATTCATTCAATGTATTTTCTAAACTCATGTTAATGATCTTACTGTGAACAAATAAAGTATGCATATATTTAAAAATCTTTTGAACTTGTTTTGAACTTTTGAACTTGTCATGTATAATAAAAAATGTCACAAATTAATCTCATGTGAACTGATGACATACGCAGGACTCCCATCTAGTCTGCTTAAAGTCTCTGAGAAATCAAAACTGACGTTTTTTGGCTTTTAGTATGAATATGTTGGCCTTATAATAAGGTTAAAATAATGACAAAATTCACATTTACAAGATATAAGCATTCATAAGCAATTTTGTATTTTCCACTTTTGACACTTTAGAAAAAAAGTAGAAAGTTGCAGTTTAGGGTTAGCTATATCTTTATTTTAGTTTATTGCAAAATATTTTAAATAATAGTTCATTCGTATTCGTTTTTCGATTTTTGTTTGTTTAAAAAGTAATATCTGGCAACACTGCATCGCCGGCACTTCATCTGACAGTAATCAAAAAAGCCTACTGAATCACATTCAGTAAGAGAAACGCAAAAAATACCATGACATTATCTATCAGAAACGTTATCAACGCTGTCAAGAACAGTAGGGGATAGCGGGGACGAAAGCTATTTTCTCAGAGCCCGGACTATATTTGCTTTCCAAGCCATGGCAGCACATTCAGCACGCAACCTTTGACGATGCTGAGAAATATCACGAGATTTCGTAATTGTTTCTCGCGGTTAGGTCCGGAAAGCAGTTTTTGAGTACAATATAATTAAATTATGGAAGCGGTAATTTTTTTCAGATTAGTTGTGTTGTGTTTCTCGTCTCATGTGTCACAGTAATGATCAATCGACGTGTTATTTAGTGCTGTAATACATCCTGAAGTTTGCCTTTTCAGAGTTTTTCAGTATAGAAGTAAATCGGAATTAAATGTCAGGAGTTGCGGTCGGGACGAAAGTAACATTTGTTGCTTTTATCCCCTACAGTGAAAACAAGTGTTTCTTTTGTCCCACAGCATGCTAATTTGGTGACTTTCTGTGTCTTGCATCATTTATTAAAACGTTTATTAGAAATGTTTATGTTGTATTATACCAAAAGAATATGCCAAGAGTGAGACTGGTCTGATTCAGCCACATGTTCATGAGAGGGCGTTTCTGGACATAAGCCTGTCTGTCAGGAATATCAGTCTCAGGGCTGTTGCTACATCGCATTTACCTTAGTCATATTTCATATGCATACAAACAACTGGATGGAAACATGAACAGGCCTACTGTTACATTATGTAGAGAATTTATATTATGCTAATTTAATTTCATTTTCATATTGTTCATTCTGCTAAAAAGATGTTTTATAAAAATAAGTTGAATAAATAATTGATTTAAACAATTCAAGTTTTGTACACTCAGGTTTTGAAACATTTGATGAAACTTAAATTTGAAAGGAAAATGTAATAATTTTTTGCAAAGATTAAGGACAAAATATGTTTGCAGTTACACATTAACAAGGTCATAGTCAAGAGTAACACAAAAAAACTAGCTTGTATTGTTGTTTTACTTTTGACCCACCTGTCTTTCTACATTTTAACAAAATACCACCTAGTATTAATAGACCACAACAAAAATATATCTTTTTAAATTATGTTTTTCTGAAAAATGGTACTTTCAGTACACAGATCTGTAGAACAAGTAGGTCACAGAATAAAATGAAATACGCAAACACTAGCCATGAAGAAGTCTATGTCAGTATAGTCGTTAAATTTTCACAAAACATGCTATAAACAATCATAGGAGCACTAGACAAAGTTATAAGCTATATAGCAATAGTTATTAATAAAAACTACAACTGTAATATGTATTGTTGCATGAATAATAAACAACTGATAAAATGATCCACCCTTAACTATAGTAAAGAGCTCATTAGCAAACAGTGTACATACATGAACCACCACAGCGCACACAGAATGTACACATTCTACACAGAATGCTATATTTTATAGCGATACGAATGAGATTGTGGCTGTCATACTCTGACAAATGCAGCTTTTTCCGAGCTCAGTGGCTCTGGCCCAAGCTGTGATAGAAACGAAACGCTATTGGCTGTTTAAAAAAGGGGGAGGGATTGCTTAATAGGCCCTTCCCTCTTTTCCTGTTTCAGTTAAAATTATGGTAACATATAGACCAATTATAGGTTTGTACACATTCGGGATGCGTGTGCATCATGGTTACAGAAAACCCTGGAGAGATAGCCTTTACTGCTGGAGAATTACACGGATACGGTACAAAATAGTTACATTTAAAAAAATGATAAATTATATTGATTAGATGTCATTTTCAAAATGTTCTTCGCATATTACAAGAGCTTGTCACCCAGCGATAAGCACTGTTATTCATATCTTACAGATCCGAAACAGGGATGATGTTTTTGGTGGGTGGAGCCTATCTGGTGACAGAAAATTATGGTTTTCAATGTGGAGCCATGGAATAAAAGAATAATAAAAAGGTAAATTTGATTTTATATTTCAAAATTTTGACTTTATTCTTGCGATTCCAAGATTATATCTCACAACTTTAAAAAGGAAAAACAACTCGTCAACTTTTCCCCTTGGCTCAGAACGGGAGTTTATATTCTACACTTCTGGCTTTTTTTCCCCTCAGAATTGACAAACTCACTATTTGTGAGTTAAATCGAGTTATAAAGTAAGAATTAGGAGATATAAACTTGCATTTGCGAGAAAGAAAAGTCAGTCATTATTGTGAGTTAAGCTTCAAATGGCGTCTTTGATGACAGTATTTTATAAAAATTATTTGCATTACGAATTTGACTTCAAAAGGCACAAAAAATGTTTTTTTTCTTCTTATCCTCTTGTTACCAGTGTTTTTCTGCAACCACTATGTGCACGCACCTGCAAGTGTGATGTCTACTCCAAATTGGTCTATAGACACTCCTGCGAGCTCACTTTTAAGTGCACATCTTAAAATGCAATCAGCAACAGAGGCACACATTATTGATTGATTGATATGTTAGAGAAGAAAAGCTCGGCCGCTATTTCATTTTGGCTTTACACACGGTAACTAGGTGGTAGTTGCATGTTCTGCTTTGATCAAAGATGGCACTTGGCCTGAACTTGATGGTTCACCCTAAAACCATTGTAATGTGAGATGGGTCAAGTGCAGCGGCCACTGTCAGTCTCGTCTGATAAATTTGGACATTGATTGGAATTGTGCTGTCCAAGGTCCTGAAGCCTGTGGAAACACATCAGCGGGGGCCTGTGTTTGTATCACTGCATATTTGACCACTATTTTTGATTCGCTTATATATATTTGTGCAACAGGTTGTAACGTTTAGAAGTTTTGTTTTGGTAATATGATGTCAATAATCAAACTTTCACATATCAGTGTGGTGTAATATCAGCATAGCTGTGTATTGGTAGGATGTTAAAGAGATTCAGTCTGTATTGTCAGAGAGCCGTGCTGCCCAGTAAAAACAACTGGCAAAGCTTAGTCAGCAAAGGAAGAATGCGTGAGCGTGCAAATTGCTAAGCAACTTTAATGTGCATAACAAAGCTCCCAGCTGCTCCATAAATCTAACCTTGAAGCCATTTCCTTCTCACCACAGAATCCCATTAAAAGAGGCTCTCGGCGTTAGCTAATCTAATAATGTATCGATGCCTGTGATATATGCTTACAAAAGCACAATTCAGTCACAAAACATTTCATTCCACATCAAGCCCATTAACATTTCACACTGAGTTGGTAACATCTGATGACCACAGAAATGTGTTCTGGTGAAGTATGGGCCATATAGACTGAGCTGTAAATGGACCGACATTCACACATATGGCTGCATGGGTGGATCGCGGAGAGACTATTTAACTCTATTTGACTCCAAATGAAAACTTGAAACAATCGGTTCAACTGCAACGCTACATTTTTGGCTCTGAAAAACAGTAACCCGAAACCTTTATTTTTACACATGCAAACAATAAAGTCTAAAAAGAAAGAAAGAAAGAAAAAACAAAAAGACAAAATCAAAACAAAAAAACTCAGCCTACATACAGGGGGCATAACGCCAGTGTGAGCACACAGTACAGTTGGCAAACGTCCTGACATTTTTATGGGACCCCATGTGTGCCAAGTATTGAGAAATGCAATTGCTTCAAAAAATGAAACTTCAAGAGACAAAGCAAAGTTTGCTGTGCAAGCATTCAAAATGAAACAGCGTCTGTAGTAAAAGAAGGAGCCAAAACTTTTACTTCAAAAAACAAATGCTTAAGAAAATCTTGACACAAGCATTTAGGCATGTTTGTTATTGTTAAAATAAAATAATGAGATTTGTTAAGCAAATTAATACATTTATTTTAAAAATGAATTATGTTTTAAAGGGGTCATCGGATGCCCATTTTCCACAAGTTGATGTGATTCTTTAGGGTCTTAATGAAAAGTCTATAATGTGCTTTGGTTAAAAATTCTCAATGGTTGTGTAAAACAACACCCTTTTTACCAAAATCAGCTCTGCAAAAATCATCCCATTCTGAGGGATTGTTCCTTTAAATGTTAATGAGCTCTGCTCGCCCCGCCCCTCTCTTCTCTCTGCTGCTCTGAGAGACTGTTTACTTTAGCCGCATTTGGCTCGTTTAGCCACAAAACTTGCTAACTAGCACGTTATTAGGAAAGGTGATTGCAGAGATTAATTAAAAAAACACCTTATAGTCACTTCTGCTGTAAGTGAAGCTGGATCACGAATGATTTGCGCGAACATAGACGCATTTATGTAGATCGGGAGGCGCATTCCCTTCACAAACAAACACAATCCTCTGCATCTTCAGCTGCTCAGATGTCGGGAGTAAATGACGACCACTACGTTCATTATTACATTCAGCAACGCAACACCTCAATCGCTCAATCAGAGATATTCTTTTCTAACTTACACTGTAAAAAATTTCCCTGTAAAAAAACAGTAATCTACTGGCAGCTGTGGTTGCCAGCATCTTACTGTAAAAATACAGTGTGCTACTGTTTTTGAAATTAACAGCAAAATGCCATTTTGTCATCTACAGTATACAACTGTAATTTAGCAGCATATATCTGTTAAATTACATACATCCCTGCTCCGGCATCCAAACAATGGAGGTGACCTGATGTCGTACCCATGAGAATGGCTCGATTTGAAAAACAGGATATTATTTTTACAGATTAATTAAAAACCACTCCATGGATTTTTGTCATAATAGAGTAGATGTGTACATACACTGCCAACACACATTAAAGTTCAAACAACATGTAAAAGTGAAGTTTGCATCCGATGACCCCTTTAACATGTTTATTAAAGGTGTCATTGGATGCCCATTTTCCACAAGTTGATATGATTAAAATATAACATACTACGGTTAAAACTTCTCAGTGGTAGTGTAAAACAACACGCTTTTTACCTTGTTAAAATCAGTCCTTTTCAAAGCTAGCCATTTTAGTGCATTTGCCTTTAAATGCTAATGAGCTCTGCTCACCCCGCCCCTCTCTTCTGTGGGGTGACCAGCCGTAATGTTTACTTTAGCCGCATTTAGCCGCATTTAGCCACAAAACTTGCTAACTAGCCTGTTATTAAGAAAGGTGATTTGCAAATATGCATAAAAACTCTTATACTCACTTCTGCTGTAGGTGAAGCTGGATCATGAATGATTCGTGCGAACATAGACACATTTATGTAGGTCACTGGGTGCATTTCCTTCAAAAACGGAAGTAACATTAAACCTCTGCATCTTCAGCGGCTCAGTTGTCGAGAGTAAATGACGACTGCTATGTTCATTATTACATCCAGCAACACAACACCTCAATCGCTCAATCTGAGACATTCTTGTCTTCCCCTGCACCAGAGTCAAAGCAATGGCGGTCGGACTGTTATAGCTCACTCAGGGCAGGTTTTGTGACGTCACACAGACAAGATGCTGAGAATGCACCGATTTGAAAAAGGGGATACTTATAAAGCTTAAAAAAATACCAATGAGTGGATTTTTATCATTATAGGGTGGTTGTGTACACACAATGCCAACACACATTTCACGAGTTCACACTTGCATATAATAAACTGAGTAAAGGTTATGCGTATTTGGCGTGCTGTCCGGGAGAGGGCTCCGAGCTCGGTAATCATTCCCGAGCCCGGGGCACTGCCCCTGCCAGGGGAGAGGGGTCCGAGCTAGGCATTTTAGCCTGAACCCAAAGCGCTCCCCCACCCCCCCGGGGAAGGAATGGGCTGAAGGTGAGGAGTCGGGGTGGTGGAGAGGTGCTGTGAGACGAGAAAAGTGACGGTAAGACTGCTTTGGTTATTTGTAGGGATTCTCTCGTGCTGACTGGATAGGGAGTGTGATTGCTGATGATGAATTGGCCGAGTTAATTATCTGTGCGTGCTCCTCCCGAAATTTGTTAATAAAACATCACTTATGTTCAAAAGTGAATTTTGCATCCAATGACCCCTTTAATTAATTATTTCATAATAAATAATTATATCAAGTAATTATTAAAAATGTCAAGTGGTATAACCATAAAATACAAAAAATATATTTCTTTGCACTGTGTACACTATTATTATTTTCTTTTTCTTTTAAAGTGTGTTCAAAGTACAGGGTCTTTTTTTTTTTTAGTTACACCACTTAACATTTTGGAAGTCATTATTATTATTATCATTACTATCATTATTATCATGACTTCAAAAATGTCAAGTGGTATAACCATAGAATACAAAAAATATATATGTTTTGGCACTTTGTACACAATTTGTTTTAATTAATATTTTTTTAAAACAGTATAAATGTTTTCAGAAAACAAAACCAACATTAATACAAAGATTTTTTTTTAAATAATGTTCTCCTTTTTCCATCTCAGGCATTTGAATGTGTTTACTGCATACACAAGCTGTTTTTTTAATACTTTGATATGAAACTGAATTATTTGTTATGATATTTCAAAGACAAACGTATCCTTATATTGGTTGCGTTTTTTTCCTTAACAATTGCAATATGGAGGTCAAGCTTCATATGTGGCCACATCACCCTTGGATTTCACAGACCACAGTGTTTTCAGTGGTTGGCTACGTCAAGCGATGAGCACTAGCACTGTGAGTTCCTCTCAAATCAATCTGTTAACTTGAGTTAGACTTGAGAAATACACAATGGGACGCTGTTTTGTTTTGCTTCTCCTACTTCTATTCTCTCAGCTTAGAAGAGGTCCAAGCAAAATGATGGTCCAAATAGCTGCAGTGAATTAGAGGATAAAACAACCACCACTAATGGGTGGATATTATTTTAAGGATGACCATGTTCCCACCTCACAGCTAGTGTATTTCACCCGTTTTCTTGACAATACCACAAAGAAAGGAAAGACCAAACATTTACTTTAGCTGTCACATCAAGAGAGGAGCCAGTTAACGCTGGGAACCGCCTGGACTTTTTCTTTCTCGAGGCAATAATAAAATAAACTTAACACATATGTAAACTATGAATCCCTAGGAGGTGGGAAATGTGGTAAATATGAACATTATCAAAAGTAGTTTTCATTAACAAACTGGTAGTTTATTTAGAAAAGTATCTTTATTAGGCAGAATAGTATAAATAAACATAATAAAACAAAACTTTTGCTAACATATGAAAAACAAAATATTAGACTTTAAGGCTGCAAACCTTTTAGGCTTGCTTTGGGTTGGGAACAATATATTCTGCTGTCCACAAACATTTGCACACAGAATTGTCAAATGAATTTTACTTAAATACAAAGTTTCTTAGTGAGAAACTAATCCATTTATGCTTTAAACAGGAGCCCTGTGCCTGGGACAAAAGCGCATGAGTAACTGACCTAAAGTCAATGCCCTTCATCCAAAACCTCTTGAAGAATGGAATAGAAGGCAATTATATACACTGTACAAAACTGTACAACAGACAGAACATTTGACAAACATTCCATCATCATAGAAAATAAATAAATACACTTAGTGCATTAAAAAAAAAATTAAATTAGAGTGTACCAAACTCAGTTTGGTTCTGCACATCGCTTCTCACACTGAGTCAAAGACAGTCCAGCTGCCTTGCTTTTTGTTGAATGTTTGTATATGTTTTGTTCAAGAAATTTGATTTTAACACCATTAAAAAAACAGGGCAGCTCTAAATGTCCAACAGTGAAATTCTGACATCAATCAATAAAACATATTCTTAATAAGAAGTGTCTAATTACCAGTTTCAATTGACAGATTTTGCATGATCATTTTTGCAAAGTTCAATTAACCATGCTTGTTAGTAGGGCTGGGTAAAAAAAAATATTGATTTCTTGAATTTAAACAATTCTCATTTTACGAAACGATATCTAGCCTGTTTTCATTTAGCGCGTCTCTCATCCAATAAATCGAAATAAGCTTTGTGCTTTGTTACTTTTGATATGAAACAATCTCAGATTTCAAATTGTGTCCATTTTATTATAGTATTCAAACAATAAATGCCGCTTCGGTGCTGTTTAATGTGGAGTGACAGATCGCTGTAGCGCCTCAGTTCAAGAGTAGCGGCATGTGAACTGTTCATCTCCTTTGCTTTAAAACCAGTTTCAACATGAAATAAACATGAACCAGGTATAACAAGGTATGTTAAAAGGAAGAGTACAACTTATCGAAATCCATATCCTGTCTCATGTAATCGCTCAATCAGTGTCTCAACTGCGCAAAGACATCAATATAAACAAACTGATCTCATGGCAATTCATACATATTTTACGAGGTGACTAATTCAAGTGATGTCAATTTGTGTCAATACCCAGCCCTACTTGTTAGAATGAAACATTTCATGGCATTTAGACTTCTTTTGTTTTATATCTTGATCCAATCAATAAATGTGATTATGAAGTTCAGGATGCAAACTAAGGATGTCGTCTTTTATTACTGTCTTAAGGCTGATATTTTTTGGTACTCACTCCTAACAATAAGTCACTACGGCTAAGGCAGAAAATGTGATATTGCTTTTATACAACACTTCAATGAACCACAAGTTCACACCGAGTATGTTTCGAACTAAATTCGAGCCCGTAGTTCATACATTTTTCCTCTGTTGCGAAGGTCGCGGCGGACTACTGTGATTTGGCGTACTTTACTAGGGCTGTTCACCACCTCTCCACCGCTGTGATTCACTGCACGGTTGTCGGTACTGGAGCATTTTAAGAGTATGGGTACCAGTATTGGACTGATACCTATTTCCAGTAGGGGAGCTGCTAGGGTTTCTAGACATCCTTGGATGGTTTTTGCCTCGGCACTCATTGAAATTGTGATTGCGTCCCAGGGATTGTGTCAGCCCCCACTCTGGTCAGGGCCCTTGAAATTGTCCTAACCTTCACCTCTTTACGGCGGCCCTTATTGCCAGTATTGGTTAACTATAAAAAAACGTAAAAAAAACACGGACAGAGGCCTGAGTCCATTCTTGGTCTTCTAGTGCTGGTATTTAAGAGCTTCAATGGCAACTGAGAAGTGTTCAAAGTTATAATGTGCTCTTAAAAGTCATCTATACTGAACAAAAATTCAAAAGTCAGTGATCAAAAAAACAAGTGCTCAGTGGTTCATGGTCACTTTGAAAAAGTTCGTAAGGTTGCAAAATGTGCATAAACATGTTCAGTAGCAAAATCAATGCAAATCAATCGCTTATCTTAAATGCGCCAAAATACGTCCCCTCAGCTGCTGCGTCCAGCAGCCACGCATTGGATACGCTGACAAAAATACCATCGCCCTTACTCAACTGGATGCCTCTGCCCTGCTCCACACAGTACATGTTGTAGTCCGAGATGTTCCACTGCAGCGTGCCGCCACTTTTCGTAAGGTGAACTGGTGTAATGACAGACTGCGTATGCTTCTCGTGGCAAATGTATTGAAACAACTGTACATTGCTGACGTCCTCTTCGCCCGACTCGTGCTCCTTAGCATATCGAAAGCAGGTCTTGGCATACACATAATAATAGCCCGTTTCATCCACTAGAAGTCGTCCGTCATGGTATTTCATCTTCTTCAGCCCTCCAAAATCATCCCAAAGGATTACGGTCAGGTCATTTCGATCTTCTGCAAAAGCAAAAGTAACATGGACAGAATAAACATGTGGGATAAAAATATGGTTATGTATTACTTCAAGATCAGTTCAGTTCACATTAGTTAGTGCCTTTTTTGACACAAACCATAAAACTACAATTTGAAAGCCACAAGACATTTTTGGCAATCGTGCCATGTGATTCTGAAATAAACAGCATATGCTTACTGGGTAAAAAATGAATGGGCGTCTTGATAGGAAGGTGAGCCGATGGCATGCGCAAGTCCTTTTTTGTTCGACATTTTTCCTTCTTATCCTTCAAACCTTTGAGTGGATCGGCTATTAAGGTTTCACTGTGCATTTCCTAAGAAAGAACAACCAAACACAATACTGAATGATCTTCACAGTGCACATTTTTATGATCATCTTCAATAAGAAAATGAAAATATGTACAGACTAAACAATGGATGTTTAATGTTAATTGTAGATATTTCATGTAGAGGAGTAGGATTTTCGACCAATGACATTTCACAATGGCATGAGCATAAATAGAAACCAGACAAGCTAGTTAGGAAATGATGCAATTGATTCGCATTGATTCCTTATATATGACTACTACTGCACAGCAAATTTTCAAAGAAGAAGTAGGAAACACTCTGTCATGACCATGTGTCCTCATGGTGACATTGTTTTCCGTATTTCACACAAGCAACAGGCTTCAGGATATTGCTTACACTATAACATTGTAAAAGCATTAAGGAAAATGGAATAGTTATCTAAAATTCACATCCTTAAAACTGAAATGTGTCATTTCTGTCACTAGAGACTGCAAAAGTCATGCCAGTGTTCAAGACTTTCCACTGATTGGACACAGTTCACGGTTTCACAAGTCAAAGTTGTAGCATCAGGCTGGTTGGGATGAATATCGTTCTTCAACAAATTTTCATGGATAAAAACCATTTCGGAATCCATGTGATTGGGAATTTGAGTCAAGGATGATGAAACGCAGATTTCGCATCAGGTTCAGGTTCATCACAACTTCTGTGCAAGCTACACTACAGATGGATGTAGGAGGAATTTTTAGAACATTAAAAATTACACATTTTAACTCAACTTTCTATAGAAGAATGTCAAAAATTATTAATATGCAAAATACCAGGAGGCAATGATACTGCCAGGCTATAATGTGTCATACTGTTTCCTCTTTGCAGTTTCACCTGCTCAGGTATGACTGAAATGTTGTCATTGCCTCAAGGGTCTTTAGAAGGGATGTGACGGTGAGGAAATTTTCTTACAGGTTTATTAGCTTACAACAACACCTGTATTACCCTGAGGGTTGTTGGGGTAGTTGGGGGGGGTGGGTCAGGACTTTGGACGCTTTTGGTTTCGAATTCACAAGCTTGGCGTCACGTTTTACAAGATAAGATAATCATCTGTCGCAGGTACACACTTTGATATCACGGTTCAGTACAGTTTTGCTACAGCAGGGGGGAAAATCAAAATTGCTATTTTTTATTACATTTTGGTTTACTGAACAAATTGCTCTTTCTTGAAAGAAACTCAATTATAGGAATTAACATTTTCTTAGGGATACAAATCTACCTCAGCTCAGACTATACTCAGAACAACAGTGAGCACAAGTTACAATTACCAACAGAGCTCAAACTTAAATGTAATTGCTATTTATTTTTAAATATAATAATCAACACTCAAAACATAGTATGCAAATTGCACATAATACAATCTTTAAACTTCTAAATGATGAAATGTCTATTATTTGTTGAAATACATTCATTTAGACAGACTGTCATAATTTGCTTTGATTTATTTAAACATACATTACATAATTAACACACCATCACTACCAGGTAAAATAAAATATAATGAGTATAATGTTGTTCTTTAGACACCGATGACTTGCTGTGGTAAATGAAATGCGATGTGACATTTTGTGTACAAGCTGTTTTATTGAAGTCTTTCTGTGACTGAATCACTGATTGAGCGATTACATGATGTTCATTCATGTTTATTTCACGTTAAAGTATTAGTAAAGAGTAAGGGATGACCTCGCGCCCCGTGCCGCACTGCCTTTTAAACTGAGGTGTTTATACAGCGACCTGTCTCGCCACTTCAAAGAACAGTATTAATTGTTTGTTTTTCTTGAAAAAAAAATTTGAAAGATGATGTTTCTCATGCAGTGGTTAAAAACAGTGCTGTATTTGTTCAGTACACATGCGTATCAAACCGAAGGTCTGTACCAAAATTACTACCACTAGTGTTTCACCACTAGTGTGTTGCATTTACATCTTTACACCTTTCATTTTCCAACACTAAAACGAATGTTCAAAAGATGGATTCATTAATATTCTTTATGAAGAGCACGAGAAACAATACAGCATACAATGACAAACTAGCTTATCCACTTCATTTTTCCCATTTGTAAATTTTATTAGTCTGTCTTCTGGTCTCATTTTTAGCTGTACAAAACACCTTGTTTTGCTGCTTGATACTGCAAATTGGCATGTCTTACCATATTATTTTAATGCATTATCTTAATTATGAACATGCTGGTTTGTAGTGCAAACAGTTTTACTGTTTTTATCCTTCTTGTTATTTCACTATACGGCTAATGAACCAGAAGTCTCACCCACAGGCTTACTTCCGCAGATTAAGGTTGATATAATGTTTATTAACAATAACGAATTAGACGAGTCATGGCATACACCACATGCTGCACTGTATATCAACTAATAAATGACAGAAAGTTAAGAAAACACTGTGGGATAAAATAAATTAAAAAACCTCTGTAGCGTAACGTCAGCTAAACAGCGTAGACAACAGGCTTTTCGCGAGTTCATTCATAAAACCTTCATTAACCGACAGCAGCTTTTATTATTTGGTAAAGAGTGGAGCATTTGAACCGCGCACAGAAAACAAAACTGATGGGAGTGGCTCCGGTGGAGACTGGATAAAACTTTAAGATGACACGCAGCTCATTTCTCAGTCACTGTAAGTTACCGGAACCACACCTGGAAGGACTCTCCCACTTCGCTTCCTGTCATACTGTCCTATCAAAATGAAAGCAAAAAACTGCTAAAATAAATATTTAAACAGCGTGGCTGTTTGTAAATTTTATGGGTCTGCCTTTCGGATCTTCCGTGTCCAGCTATTTTTAACAGCTCGTTTTGCTGTTTAATATTGCAAATTAGTGTCTCTCACAGTGTTATTTTAATGTATTATCTTAATTATGAGAACACTGGTTTGTAGTCCAGCTTTACCGTTTGCTGCACATTGTTATTCTTCTCGCTATTTCACTATAGCGGCTAATGAACTGGAAGCCTTACTTTCGCATTGAAGAAAAAGTTGGGTAAAAAAAAGCAAAACAACAGTGGGGGCAGTACCATGGTGGACAGGTAATGTGTTCGGTGTATAGCTGAACACCGGTAATACCGGTAACACCGACTTCTGCAGCCTAGTCTTTAGAAGAAAACTCAACAAACAGAATCGAATGTCTGCAAGGTGTCTTGAAAATCAAGCCAACAACAAATCTAGAACACACTGAATACCTGAATGCACTTCCTTCAAATGTGAAATGGCTGATTTGTGGGCGAATATGTCATCATTTTATATCTCATACCACAAAGAGATTTATATAAGTGATAGTAGGTTAAGGCCCAAGTAAAAGCGATATTTATGAAATATGAGTTAAAAATCTAAACATAAGTTTTTTATGTCCTAGACTAGGATTGAATAGCAAACAAACATAATAATTAGGGCTTTCGAGTGCAGAGCTCTGGATTGTTGTTCGGTGCTCTGACCTTCTTAAGAATTTTGGTAGACCGCAAACAAAGTAGGCCAGCGCTTACAAGCTCTCAAACTAGATTGCATTTGAGCAACATTAAAAAGCCATGACATAAGATATATTTAAACACTTTTTCAGGTTTACATTTCCTCAAAAATAAGTTGTCCCAGGGTAATGATAAAAACAGTACATTTCACATGCCCTGGTAAAGCAAGCTGTCAGAAAAAGAAACAAAAAGCGCTTCATAAAGCCCAGAAGACCAAGAATAGAAATTGTACACAGCATTATAGCCATAATATAAAGACTGTGCGTACAGGAAATACTCATGCATGTATGAACTAAAGTCAACACACTTTATATCTCCTCTGATCTCTCCTCACAGATTCTAATATTAATTGAGACAGATCTATTTCTTAACCGCAGCCAAATGTCTTTTCCAAACCCTACAATTACATTCTATGAAGACAGCACAATGAGCACAGGAGAACTGCATCCATAAGGACCATATATAGATGTTTACGCAAGTCATTTGTAATTATAGAGCCAGCAGCCATGAGACACGGTTAAATATCCAAACTGAATTCCTGACAAAGAACAGTTACAGGGGCTTGAACTTTTCACAAGCGACTACACCATCACGATTAAGGTTTTACAGCATTTCCATTCTGGCGTGTTTATTTTGGCGTCTTTAAACAAACTATGTAAAAATACCAATGCAAAGCCTATGTTTAACAATGGGACTTAGGTACCTTTAATGCAAGAAGCACATTGAGTTTGTCCAATAAACACTATTTGCAGCAGGTCACTGTTTCGGAAAGTCCATGTTTGTGTTAATAGGAGGAAATGCCTTATAAGCGCAGGAAATGTCTATAATGCTAAGAATAATGAATGTCAAATTGGCCTCAGTTTTTTTTTTTTTTTTTTTTTTTTTTTTTTTTTTTTGGCAGACCAAGCTGCTTAAAGCATCTCCTCAAAACCTGGATAAGTGTCAGCTGTATAAAGTATCACTGAACAGCAACAATCAATCAAAAAGGACAGAAAAAGCCTAAGGTTTTAAGGATTTAGGGTGTACTCAAATTACATTTAATTTCCTTCAAAATATTCCAAAAGACATTGTGTTGTGTAAAATGAGAAAAAGAACTGCAAACTGCAAGAACTTGACTGATGCTGTTTCTGAGTCTAAGCCAAAGTGCACAAACATGAGAAACAAAGACTCATCTTTTGAAGTTTATTAGCTCACCTCATTAGGACTCTGCTGGGCTGAGGCAAGGTCGACCTGTAAAACACAACAAACAATAATTCGGTTACACAACTGCATCCAGCAGGTACCGCTACACACTGCTTGCTTTTTAATGAACTAACGGGAAAGCAGGCTTGCTTTTATTAAGGAAAATTAAACTCCGCTTGACATGTTTAGAGAACAAAAGTGATGTAAGATGTACATTTAAATCCAATTTTGCAGGAGTGCAAGACCTAATATGTTAAGCAAGGTAAAACATCCTGATTATTATTTTCTTCAGCTATGTCCTAACCAATGCACTTCTTTATCATGGGTGGTAAAACAGAATAATATCATCAAATGGGGTTTAAATGAGGTGTGTATTGTACACTGTAGGCGGCAGACCTGAATCTGCACCTGAAGAATGCTGCAAAAAAGTCTTCCGCAAAATTGGAATGCTTGCCATTCCTAAGATTTTACAAATTTCCCAACACTACTGCTTTTGTTTATTACATATATTGATTTTCATCAATAGATCTTATTAAAGTCTTTTCCCCTGAATTACTCAGATGTTCCCTCAAAATAGGAGCAGAAAATGCACCTATTTCCATTTGGGTCTAATGAATAAAGAGGAACACCGAGATCTTGTCTTTGTTAAGTGTGTTCAAGCACAAACAAGTTTTTCTGCTATCACTACATCAGGCACATTTTTGGATATGAAATAAACTGTTCTCACAGTTCTTGGATTGTGATCACTATTTTAAACTAGGGCGTAAACACCTGAAACAATGAACGGTGCAGGTGCTCAGTTACAGGGTAATTTGATACCCTGCAAAATCTGAAAATCCGAAACTGTCTGTTACTGTAAGTACCACCAGATGGAATGCTGACAGACAGAATGTGATGTTATTCTCATTTCCTCAGAGCTGCATTTGATATATGTGCGCTATAAAAGGAATGAGAAGAAGCTTGTGGCAAAAGCATTTCATTATCATATATGGTTTGGTTCAGCTGAGGATTGTCCCTGCATCCATTTCTGAGGATAACAAGAATCAGGAGCCAACTACAACTGACATTCATCTTTTTCCTTTCTTACATCTGTTTCTCTGGCCCTCCACCAGCACACAAGAAGCCTCCGACATACACCGCTGCGTTTGGGCCAAAGCCTCACAAAACAAGATGTCATAATATTCTCCACAGCATTCAAACTACAGGAGAGAGAGAGAGCTGGGCATGACAACATGCGAGAGCTGTTTCTCAGCATCCCATTCACCACAGCTTTGCCAAACGTATAAGTATCAGACCACCAGATGAGCAATGAAGTCAGAGGAGGGAATGTTTTGGAGAATCAGGGTGAAAGGGCAAACCTGACATGACCAGCAAACAACCTTCCCAGAGGAAAAAAAGTTGTTTACTTTAGCAACTGCAGTTCTACAAGCTGTGTTTTTGAATCTAGGAAATTTGTTCGATACAGTTTCAAAGCATCTCAGGATGCAGACGTTGAAACAGAGCTGGAATCCAGACTAAGAAGAAACTTTGATTTGTTCAACATGTTTTGGGCACTACATAATTCCCAATTTGTGTTATTTTATAGCTCCGGTGGCTTTAATTTTATATCAATATACTCGAAAAGTATTAAGAGACTTGTCCAGCCGTTTGACTGACGCTGTATGTCTTTGTATCAGACCCTCAACAACAAAGTTAATGTCTGTTTTCAGACATCCAGATTTCTGGAAAATGCAGAAAAAGGAAACCAGTGCTAGACCAACAACACATTCACGACGATCAGCATTGCCAAAAACCAACATTTCCTGCGTCAGCAATAGGATTATGAGGTTATTCCCAGAACAAAACTAGTGTACAACACTAAACTATTTAAACATTTAATAACCAGCAAACTGAACGACAGAAGTGAATTCGGAATCAGCAGAAATCTGTGAGATCTACACATGAAACACAACTCCTGTATCTCACGTTAATATATTTGTGAGGTGATATTAGTAGCAGCAATGTCTAACTTAAGAAAAAGAGAAACTTTTTAACACGTTACGCTTATGTTTCTTGTCGCCGGCAAGAACACAGAGATTTGTTTTTTAATAAACCAGTTTAACCAATCCGAATCACTGAAAAACATGAATGGAAATCAAAAGCTTTAACATTTTCATAACTCTTTTTTAAATCAAATCATTTAAATGATGACAGAATGTAAAGCTAAAAAAAAAAAAAAAAAAAAAAAAAGTCAAATCAAATGATCTGTTAAAGGTGCGACTTAACTGGACGGACCAAATTCATAGCTTTTTAAGCGTCATATACTTTTAACCTCCAACACTCGTGCAGCTTGTAAAGTACAGAAAGAGTTGTTTTTGCAAATTACGTTCAAAACCCACTTAGCGCAAAAAGCACTGAGTGGGCACAAGACGCTTCTTCAAATACGCGCTCCTTCTAAAGTTCAAAGCGCCGCGTCTCACACACTCTGAACCGTCCTGCAGCGCTTGACATTCAGAGTTCACAGCAGGTTAAACGAAACCAGGCCTCAAAACTGCTGAAACGCAATTAAAACTTTAAAATTCATGCACCTATATTGTGACAATGGCTGTAAATTTGTTGTAATTAAAGGAGTTTGTGAAGTAAGGAGGATTGTTTCCCCCTGGTGCGTTCTGGCTGTCTTTGCTTCCTTGAGAGTTTCTTACCTCTCGGAGATAACCGGTTAAGTGCAACAAAATCGCCACACTCGACGCGACCTGCAGCAGTCCCATGACAGCGAGCGTGCCGAATATGAGCGCTCTGTGCGTGGAGCCCGTGTGCGGAGCGCGCCCCGGAGCCTCTTCCATGTCGATATGATTCCGCAGGTACGCGCGATAATCATTAGCTGCCATGAGCGCTCGATCGCGGCACAGATCCTCTCTCAGTGGGAGGACTCGACAAATGATCAACGATTCATATAAACATGTGGGTGGGCAATGCTGTTGGCTTCGGAGGCAGCCAATCAGATAATAGACACAGATGATCTCGCTGTTTCATGTTTCCTTTTTTTTCTTTTCTAAGCTTTTTTTGCGCGAGTTCAGTCAAGAGCAGGTTGCTGTAGTCATACTGCTATCTAAAGAGATACCATATGAGGACTACGCTAACCTAGAGATGCATGGTTTTGAATAAATCAGGGTATTTGTTAATATTAACTTTCTCTTTCCTCGCCACAAAGTACCACACAAACCGCAATGAGATTGAACTAACAACTTCCTAAAACCAGTAAGATTAACATGACAAGTGCATAATAATAAACCACTTGTACTTTAAACCCACTGTAATAGGTCTGTGCTGACTATTACTTCCTGGAGTGATGTAATATTGTTGGCTCCTGTCTGTTGTAATACTGAGACCACACAAGACTGTGACTGTGCTCATGGGCTACCTAACTAGACATCATTTATGGGTTTTATACTTAGCGATCATTTCGATCATTCTGGGCATCAAATCTAGTGAGCAGCCTATGTAGATACGTTTTTGACATCATTAAGCTGCCTACATACGTTTTTGGTAAAATACCTAGTGAGCTGCCTACATAGATAACATTTTTACATTTTTGGGCATCATATCTAGTGAGCTACCCACCTAGACAGTATAGTTGTCAATGTAGACACCAGTTTTGGGAATCGTGCCAAGTTGCCTCTCCTAGATTTTTGAGCATCATACACCATAGTCAACATAGTCAACATTTTTGATGTAATACCTAGTGCACTGCCTACCTAGACAGCATTTTGGTGAAATACCTAGTCAGCTGCCTACTTAGACAACATTTTTGGTGAAATACCTAGTGAACTGCCTACATAGTCAATATTTTTAGATGTAATACCTTGTGCACTGCCTACCTAGACAGATTTTTTCATGTAATGCCTACACTGTAAAAAACAATTTGTTGAGTCAACTTAAAATAATTTGTAACCTGGCTGCCTTAAAATTTTAAGTTCAGTCAACTCAACTTGAAATGTTACATTATACTAAGTGACAACTTAGATATTTGAGTTGAATCAACTTAAAATTTTAAGGCACCTGGGTTACTTACCCATCTGTTAAGTTTAGCAAACACAAATATCAGTTGTTACTAAAGTTGTTACTTAGTACAACTTAACATTTCAAGTTGACTAAACTTATTTTAGTTGACTGAACTTAAATTTTTAAGGCAGCAAATTGTTTTAAGCTGACTCAACAAATTGTGTTTTTTATTTTTTACAGTGTAGTGAGCTGCCTACAGCATTTTTGGTGAAATAACTAGTCCGCTGCCTACCTAGACAGCATTTTTGGTGAAATGCCTAGTGAGCATGTCTAGAGAGCAGCCTACCTAGAGAGCATTTTTGATGTAATGCCTAGTGCACTGCCTACAGCATTTTGGTGAAATACAGTACCTAGTGAGCTGCCTACATAGACAGCATTTTGATGAAATGCCTAGTGAGCGACCTAAATAGATAACATTTTTAGTGTAATGCCTAGTGAGCAGCCAACCTAATCAGCATTTTTGATGTAATGCCTAGTGCACTGCCTACCTAGACAGCATTTTTGGACAGCATTTTTGGTGAAATACAGTACCTAGTAAGCTGCCTACATAGACAGCATTTTTGATGTGATACCTAGTGAGCTGCCTACCTAGACAGCATTTTCGATGTAATGCTTAGTGCACTGCCTACCTAGACAACATTTATGTTGTGACGCCTAGTGAGCATCCTACATAGACAGCATTTTTGATGTAATGCCTAGTACACTGTCTACCTAGTCAACATTTTTTTGTGTAATGCCTAGTGAGCAGCCTACCTACACAGCATTTTTGATGTAATGCCTAGCGCACTGCCTACCTAGACAGCATTTTTGGTGAAATACAGTACCTAGTGAACTGCCTACGTAGACAGCGTTTTTGGTGTAATGCCTAGTGAGCAGCCTACCTACACAGCATTTTTGATGTAATGCCTAGCGCACTGCCTACCTAGACAGCATTTTTTGTGAAATACAGTACCTAGTGAGCTGCCTACATAGACAGCATTTTTGGTGTAATGGCTAGTTAGCTGCCTACCTAGACAGCATTTTTGATGTAATGCCTAGCGCACTGCCTACCTAGACAGCATTTTTTTGTGAAATACAGTACCTAGTGAGCTGCCTACATAGACAGCATTTTTGGTGTAATGGCTAGTTAGCTGCCTACCTAGACAGCATTTTTGATGTAATGCTTAGTGCACTGCCTACCTAGTCAACATTTCTGTTGTGACGCCTAGTGAGCATCCTACATAGACAGCATTTTTGATGTAATACCTAGTCCACTGCCTACTTAGACAGCTCTTTTGATGTAATGCCTAGTGCACTGCCTACCTAGACAGCATTTTTGGTATAATGCCTAGTGAGCAGCCTACCTAATCAGCATTTTTGATGTAATGCCTAGTACACTGTCTACCTAGTCAACATTTTTTTGTGTAATGCCTAGTGAGCAGCCTACCTACACAGCATTTTTGATGTAATGCCTAGCGCACTGCCTAGCTCGACAGCATTTTTGGTGAAATACAGTACCTAGTGAGCTGCCTATGTAGACAGCATTTTTGGTGTAATGCCTAGTGAGCAGCCTACCTAATCAGCATTTTTGATGTAATGCCTAGTACACTGTCTACCTAGTCAACATTTTTTTGTGTAATGCCTAGTGAGCTGCCTACATAGACAGCATTTTTGGTGTAATGCTACCTAGACAGCATTTTTGATGTAATGCCTAGTGCACTGCCTACCTAGACAACATTTTTGGTGAATTACAGTACCTAGTGAGCTGCCTACATAGACAGCATTTTGGTGAAATGCCTAGTGAGCTGCCTACCTAGACAGCATTTTTGGTGAAATACCTAGTGAGCTGCCTACATAGAGAGCATTTTTGGTGTAATGCTACCTAGACAGCATTTTTGATGTAATGCCTAGTGCACTGCCTACCTAGACAGCATTTTTGGTGAATTACAGTACCTAGTGAGCTGCCTACCTAGACAGCATTTTTGGTGAAATGCCTAGTGAGCTACCTACATAGCATTTTTGGTGAAATACGTAATGAGCTGCCTACCCAGACAACATTTTTGGCCATCATACCTAGTGAGCCACCCACCTAGATAGTATGGGCATTGAACTAGACACCAGTTGTAGGAATCATCCCAAGTGGGCTGCCTCTCCTGGATAACAAATATTAGGCATCGTATTTAGTGAGCTTCCTATGTAAATACTAGTATTGGACATATATTGAGCTGCCTACCTAGACAGCATGTTTTGGGCATCATGCCAAGTGAGCTCTTTAACATTTTGTATGTTGAACCTATTGAGCCACCCAGGTAGAGGAAAAAACAAAACAACTCAAATGAGCTGCCTCCAAACATCCTGTCTAAGAAGGCAGCTCACTAGCTTCTGAGACAGCAGCAAGAAGTTCATTAATACTGCTAAAACAGATGTTTTTGTTCCTATACAATCTATACCGCATTAAACGACTCGCACAGAATTCAACATTCGCAGTCCACAGATTTTCCAAATAACACCCACTTTTCAGATCAGCATCCATGATATTCTTGAAGAGAATCAATGAGTCACAGAGTGTTTATCTGAACTTATAAACACAGTAAAATTCCTCTTGTTATTGCCAAGCTGAAGCGATGTAAAAAAGAACAGAGCTTCGTAAACAAATGTGCTTTTTGATGTTCAAGCATTTACGATTCCCAGCAGAAAAACCTGTTTCAAAATAGTTATTTTAGGCAGCTGCAGAGATAATGCACGTTTGCGAAAATGAGTCGACGAATGTCAACAGGGTTAGTGCGCTTGGCTTTTCCCCATTCATCCAGCCTCCAGCGCTGAAAGCCTGCAGTGCTCCACCATTATATCAGCTTTTTTTTTCAGAACCACAATTATTACTCTGGTTGCAGATAGCACCACGCTGGAGTTTGTGTGACTTCTGCGTAACTCGTGTCCGCTCGCCGTGTTTAGGCAACGAGCATTCCTGCGGATGACGATCGGGTCACCTGCATTCCTGCACTCAGAAATTAGGGCAAGGCCAGACAAGCTCGAGCACACTCCATAACCTTATGAACTTGGCTGCCCTCGCAGGGACCGCTATCCCGCAGCATGCCACGTTCGCTCGAGAGTCATTAATATACCGTGAGAACCCTCGCTTTGCCGTGGGTTTCTCGTGCCTTAAGCTGTTTTCCACAGAATGCAGGCGCTGCGGCAGGAAGGTTTGGGTGGTATTTATACCCTTTTGTTTTGCCATGTGAGCTGTTCTTGCCCAAGCCAGGAGGTAGTTGAATACGCCGAACCCAGCACTCCATCAGAATATGACAGACGGCCAAAACCAGGCAGTGTTGAGAGCAAAGCAGCCGAAACCACTGGCAGGCACTTTCCTCAGTGCTGAGCAGGCCCCAGGAGCGTATTATTAGCTCTCCTGTAAGCGTGGTACTGTACACACAGGATGAGCGAGAGCACCACGCCAGAATCCTTCCTATGTTTCGCAGACTGTGGAGTCACCGTGAGGATGTTTTTTTCTGGCTGCAGACTCCATGTGGCTACGCTGAAGTGTCTCAGGCCGACCGCTTTCTTTGCATAAACTTCATAATATTTTAGCGCTCGAGGAGAGGCAGGAAGTTCGATTTGAAATATTAGCGTCACCGCAGAGCCTCGCTCATGGGATTTTGTATCCCGTGGAACTTTTCATTGTCCTTTTAGCCTGCGGGATCACGTATTCATAGCTCTTACGGTGCTTAATAACACGAAAACAGCGCTGCGGTCATCGCTCATATTAATCTGCGATCCACGTCAGAGCCGCATACGCACAGAATTAAGAAGTCGCCACGTTCCAGACTTCAGAAATGGGACATGAAAGAGTGCAGTGTTGTCCTTTCCCTCTTCGCCACATCCTGTGTGGTAAGTCATCCCAGAGCACACAAAGAACACCCGCCTCTTCCTCCTTCCTCTTTCCTCGCTCTCTCTTTTATGCACCATAACAGAAGAGGTCTTGAAAAGGGCACTTGAGCTCTGCTTTATGTCTGTGCCGGTCTTCACACTTTATACTCAGCCTAACGAAGATCGTTGCGAAACAACCGACATGGTGACAGATAAGTTGGCACACCCACAAGGACCTTCAACGCACAATGCACGGAAACTTGGCTTGAGCTGCAAAACACAGGGCATGCTGCATTCTGACTGGCTGGCGCTGTGCAGGATTCACCGGTTCAGTCTGTCAGGAGATCAAAATCACGTCCCTATGCGAGTCTTAAGGAGATACTCAAAAGAGTTACGCTTGGAGATTGGTCCCCTTGCGTGTCGGTCAGAAACCACTTCCTGTCTAAGTAGGCGGTTCTTGGCCATGCGAAAGTGCAAAGTGGACTAGACTTTATGTTGGTAATAAAAAAAAATGTGGCTACGCGAAGACAAGGGAGAATGTGGTTTTGACCAAGCACTGATTTGGAAACATCACTTGCAAAATAAATGTGCCAAAAATATTCAGGCTTAATACATATGTTCAGTTTCACTTCATGAGTAGTTTCACTAGTTGGAATACAATGTAGATTATTAGAGCATGCGTCAGTGGTTTGACAGACAAAGGCTGCTGTCATGCCAGAGGAATCACTCTAGTCTATGGATTATAATGTCTAATTGCTACTAGTATTTCTAGGAACCGTTATAAATCTTGCGCCAGCTTGCACTGTGATCAAGTTTACCGTTCTGAAGGGGGGCAGACAATGGCCAGCATAGCCTCTTATTTTGATATGTGATCTATTATTATGGTTAGAAGGCAGCTTATAAAAATACTTGGCTTTATTACAGTGGAGCTTTCAAAGATCTGCCTGGGGCCATAGTCTACATTATAGTTTTCAGTGAACATTGGGTCGCAGTGTTTTATAATTTAGGAAAAATAAACGGGTCATAAAACAAACAGCTGGAAAGAGATTTCGATAGCCTGTTCCATAATGCATCTTGCTCGCATCAGATATCCTATACTCGCTTGCTTCCAAAACCTAGTGAACCGGCAGCATCACTGGCACACTTCGATGCCAAAGCTCAAAACGGTCCATGTGACGTAGTTTTCAACTTAATGTCCACACACACTGTCCGCATGCAGCCCGAAAGGGCCACTACTACTATAAACAATATTCGTGTGGTGCTTGTGAGGTTTCAAGATGCTGACTAGGAAGGCAGCTTCCTATGTAGGCAGTAGACGGCGAGGCAGCACAATAGGTTTCGCTGCAGTGCTAATATAATTCAGGTGGTGCTTGCTGCATCACTATGGGGCGATGATTTTAAGATGAACAGTGTGGAATAGGGCAGCGGTAGACCATTACAGCTAAACCGTCAGTTAGAGGCTGCCCAGTCTCTCATTATCCCAAGATAAATTGCAACTGACTTCTTAGCGAGTGCATAGCCGCATCCACGACTGCTCTCGAGACCGAAACATGCAGCATGTCACCAGATTAGCGCCGCCTCCTTGCCTCTTCCTGCACTCCCCACAAAGAGCTTCCTGCTTGTTTTTCCGTTAGTTAAGGCCTAATTCGAGTAGCCACAGCGCTGCCCATTTAAAGCCGCTGACAGTTTTTCCCAGCCTGCGTCTCTAGAGCTTTGCAGTTGGCAGAGAGTTCCTGGCCTACTGACCAAGGTATTACCACTTTGAAGATGGTACAACTTGCGGCTGCCGCATAATCACTGGTTATTTACTCGAATAGTTGCAGACATGATTCATACGTGGTGATTAAGATTCATTAGAAAATCCCCAAAACTAATCCATACCGTTACCATGTCAATACGGATGTACTTGTCCTCTGGTATCATGCCTGGGATGGCTACAGGAAAGTTGATGTCATGGAAGGGCATAGGCGATTGTTTTTCATGTTATGACACGTCTGAGTCAGGAATGACTTCGTCGGGAGACAGGAAGCAGCAGGATCAAAGCACCGGTGTTATGATATGTCAGGCTGATGTAAGTCCGGTGTGTACGGCAGTTCTAGGTTTGCCTCGTCTCACTCACATGTGATTAATATGTTTTCAGTCGCTTGAATAAAAACATGTTCAACCATGGGAAACACTGAGTCCTCTCCACAGCAGCAAGGGGTCACTTTCTCATGTAAACCCTTGGTAAACACTGATATTTTGAAATGACTCAGCTGCTCCTCCAGTGAATGAGGGGTCTCGAAGACCTCTTGAAGCTGACGCTCTCCCACCGTGGGATGATTCCATGGTAAACAGGGCCAACCTCACTAGCTCGGAGCTGTGGGAGAGCCCTGTACCACCCACCCGAGAGTTCAGTTTCAGCCCACAAACACAACAGAAACCACTGCCATGTGCGTCGTCGTGTTGTCTGAGACGTCCTGGTTACGGCCACTCGATACTCCTTGCTGTGAGGTAAAACAATGGCCTGTGGTCACGAATGGAAATGAACTGCTAATAGATTCAGAGAAATTGGAACGGGGTGTTTGCTTACAGCCGTCCTGCCGAGTCACCGACTCCCGCCCACTCCTTTCGCGAAAGGTGCTGGGTGACGACCATATTGTGACGGTCAAATGTCATCCGGTTCATGTTCTGAAAGGTCGAAACAAATAGGGTGGTTGCTGGAATCTCCTCAAGACTTGGCTATCTGTCTTTCCCGCTAACCTTTAACTAATACGAAGGACGCCACAGCAATGGCGTGACCTTATTTGTGGCAGCTATTGTATTTATGTCGAAATGAAATGTAGTGTACCATGAGAAACAGCAGTGTTTATACCCTTTATGAACAGAGGAAATGAATCCGAAAGACTTTCTACACCCAGCTGTCATCGGAATCATGACGATAAATCACAGCAGCTTGACCGTCGCGTTGGACTGCGTGCTAATCAGCGCATAGCCAAATGCGATTTGTCATAATCCATTAAGAAAACATACATCTGGTGCTGCTAGTGATGCAGACTGAACGCATTCCAACCGTATGTGGTTAAGCACAGTTTTATTTTGAACAAAACATTCATTAAGTCTCTTATTGAGGAGACAAAATAGAAACCAGTAAGGATGAGGTAGGTGGAGATTATTTACCATATGTCATGCATTTCAGAGCAACTTCTCCTCCACAATGGATTCACCCAGCAACACAGTCGTTGTGTTAGGGTTGGGAAGGAAGTGATATCATCGCCTGAATCATGGCAGACCCAAAGGGGGGATTCCAGTCGAAGACTAAGCCTGTCTGATGTCAGACCACACCAGTTGGGACGTGAGGCCAACCTAATAAAGTCAATGGGTCTCTGCTTATGTTGGCTGAGGGCTGCCGAGAGCCACCTTGGGTAATGGCGCGAGGGCTGGGCGTGGATGACAGCACAGAGGGCTTTCATCAGCGCGTTAATGGGCGATTCATTGAATCTACTCTATTGTGAGACTTGCTGCCATTTGGAATTCTTTCGCCAGCATGTCATTACAAAGCCCGAAATTACCGTGAACCTCATCACCATCTAACAAACACCAAATTTGTTGTTCCAGCGCTGGAGGATAGCACATTTTCAGCTTTAGTTACAGTAAAGAGTGGCTGTGAAGGCTGAAAAACAATACTTGACAGCTTTTGCTTAAATAAATATCATCATACATTTTTTTTTATTTCTCTAGAGGCCAGTTTATAATGTTAAGAAAGTGTTTTCTGAGTCGTTACTGACCTTTCTCCTTCTTCTCACTGACCCTAAAAATTAAATGGTCCATTTTTTTGCTGCTACTATGCAAATGCCCTATTCACATGCAAACTGAAACACAACCCCACTTTACTTGCAAGCTGCGACCCGCGAGTTTGAAAAGCTTATCTGCAATATAGTGAGCTGCTTAAACTGATAAGATCAAGGTCTGATAGATTTTTCAACACGTTAACGGTTGTTCACACAGCGCACGTTTTTGCATTCCACTGCACAGCTTATGCATGCGCTAAATGAACCTGTCTGACTTTTGGATTTTTCTGCACCACAAACGTGACGGTTTTTATGTCTGTATGTCGTGTTATTAAGCACTTCAGAAAAAGGTTCTCTCAAATTATTTACATTTTGAACAGAACATTTTTTGAAGTTATCTGACAATGTTCTCAAAATGTTAATTTATTAGACATGTAATGATATTATCAATATCATGGTATCTGTCTCGATATTATCGTGGTCACATGACGATATGAAATGAGATGGGTCTTCCAGGCAAAAAGTATTGTTTTTTCAAATATTTCTAACATAAAAGGTCTTTAATGTTGTGTTTTGGGCCATTATGCTTTGGCACAGTCTCTGTCAAACGAGCTTAAACCTAACTAACAATATGGCCTAATACCGTCATCAAGCCTGTTTTCGCTGCGCATTTCAAAGTGAAGCGTGCACTTAGTTCAGGCGATCAGCTCGTGATCCGGTGTTTTCCGCACCTTAGAACAGCTCCGTTCACAGTGAATGCAGTGAATTAATTTATTGCATGTGCTGTGAGTTTAGCACATTTTTGGGAACGCAACGGCCACCAGTTATAATTTATTTTTGTGGCAGATAATTACAGCATTTCACTACATTTGTAGTGAGCTGGAGTTTTTCCTCAAATTAAAAGCTCTACTGCTGTTTCTGTCAAAATAAAAGCTTAAAAGTGCAGTATGAATTGCTGACAGCTAGCGGTTTAAATGGGTAACCTGTACTTTAGTCCAAAATCAAAACCTCTTTTTCATGTGTAGAAATTAGAAAAAAAGTATTGTAATTTCCCTGCTGTAGGGTAAAGCAAAAATGATACTTATGAAATATTCATTTTCATTTATTTTACAGTACAGCTCTTAGTTTTGAACTCTCAAAGTGCATTAGACAGAATAATTAAACTTTAAACTGTAATCATATTGTGATATTATCGTACTGTGAGATTTTGATATTGTTACATCCCTACGTCCCTACATCTATTCAAACATTGTTTTTTTTTAAACATTTTAGTTAGACATCCATCTAACATTTTTTTTTTAATGAAACTACTTTTGTCCTCTGAACATTCCTATAATGTTTGCAAAAAACAGAATGTTTCCTTAATGGTAATGCATAACCAAGACAAAATGCTTTTAAAACATTTTAAACGCTGGACATTTTCAATGTTCAGAAATTTAACTTTTTGCTAGATTACTTCCACAGTGACTTGTATCTTTTCTTTCTCCATAGACGGAGGTTGAACCAACTCCAGTAAGGTTATAGTCTAAGTAACCTAATGTTAATGTAATCTGTTAACAATGCACATTGTAAACCCCTCTTTTTAGGCAAATACCAGATAATGAGTGACATGTGACATGTCATTAAATATTAATACGACGAAAACTGTGTCTAAAATGATCACAAATTAATTAAAACATTTTAAACAGGTCTGTTAACTGAAATGATTTTATTTCCATTGTTATTCAAACAACGAATAAATTATATAGAGAAAGCATCAAAGAACACAATATCAATGGAGCAATGATTTATCAAATGATTTACTGTTTTCAGTCACTCCAATCGGATCGCGTATTGTAAGGCATTTGATTCAGAATATGACTTCAAAGCCCAAATCATTTGATTCAGAACGGGACTTCAAAGCGCGTATTGCGAGTCATTTGATTCGGAACGGGACTTCAAAGCGCATATTGCGAGTCATTTGATTCGGAACGGGACTTCAAAGCGCGAGTCATTTGATTCAGAACGGGACTTCAAAGCGCGTTTTGCGAGTCATTTGATTCGGAAGGGGACTTCAAAGCGCGAGTCATTTGATTCAGAACGGGACTTCAAAGCGCATATTGCGAGTCATTTGATTCAGAACGGGACTTCAAAGCGCGAGTCATTTGATTCGGAACGGGACTTCAAAGCGCGTATTGCGAGTCATTTGATTCAGAACGGGACTTCAAAGCGCGAGTCATTTGATTCGGAACGGGACTTCAAAGCGCGTATCGCAAGTCATTTGATTCAGAATATGACTTCAAAGCCCAAATCATTTGATTCAGAACGGGACTTCAAAGCGCGTATTGCGAGTCATTTGATTCGGAACGGGACTTCAAAGCGCGAGTCATTTGATTCAGAACGGGACTTCAAAGCGCGTATTGCGAGTCATTTGATTCAGAACGGGACTTCAAAGCGCGAGTCATTTGATTCAGAACGGGACTTCAAAGCGCGAGTCATTTGATTCAGAACGGGACTTCAAAGCGCGTATCGCGAGTCATTTGATTCAGAATATGACTTCAAAGCCCAAATCATTTGATTCAGAACGGGACTTCAAAGCGCGTATTGCGAGTCATTTGATTCGGAACGGGACTTCAAAGCGCATATTGCGAGTCATTTGATTCGGAACGGGACTTCAAAGCGCGAGTCATTTGATTCAGAACGGGACTTCAAAGCGCGTATTGCGAGTCATTTGATTCGGAACGGGACTTCAAAGCGCGTATTGCGAGTCATTTGATTCGGAACGGGACTTCAAAGCGCGAGTCATTTGATTCAGAACGGGACTTCAAAGCGCGTATTGCGAGTCATTTGATTCAGAACGGGACTTCAAAGCGCGAGTCATTTGATTCGGAACGGGACTTCAAAGCGCGTATTGCGAGTCATTTGATTCAGAACGGGACTTCAAAGCGCGAGTCATTTGATTCGGAACGGGACTTCAAAGCGCGTATCGCGAGTCATTTGATTCAGAATATGACTTCAAAGCCCAAATCATTTGATTCAGAACGGGACTTCAAAGCGCGTATTGCGAGTCATTTGATTCGGAACGGGACTTCAAAGCGCATATTGCGAGTCATTTGATTCGGAACGGGACTTCAAAGCGTGAGTCATTTGATTCAGAACGGGACTTCAAAACGCGTATTGCGAGTCATTTGATTCGGAACGGGACTTCAAAGCGCGAGTCATTTGATTCAGAACGGGACTTCAAAGCGCGTATTGCGAGTCATTTGATTCAGAATATGACTTCAAAGCCAAATCATTTGATTCAGAACGCGACTTCATAGTGCGTATTGCGAGTCATTTGATTCGGAACGGGACTTCAAAGCGCGAATAATTTGATTCAGAACGGGACTTCAAAATGCGAATAATTTGATTCGGAACGGGACTTCAAAGCGCGAATCATTTGATTAAGAAGGGGACTTAAAAGCGTGTATCGCGAGTCATTTGATTCAGAATATGACTTCAAAGCCAAATCATTTGATTCAGAACGGGACTTCAAATTGCGAATAATTTGATTCAGAACGGGACTTCAAAGCGCGAGTCATTTGATTCAGAACGGGACTTCAAAGCGCGAATCATTTGATTAAGAAGGGGACTTAAAAGCGCATATCGCGAGTCATTTGATTCAGAATATGACTTCAAAGCCAAATCATTTGATTCAGAACGGGACTTCATAGTGCGTATTGCGAGTCATTTGATTCAGAACGGGACTTCAAATCGCGAATAATTTGATTCGGAACGGGACTTCAAAGCGCGTATCGCGAGTCATTTGATTCAGAATATGACTTCAAAGCCAAATCATTTGATTCAGAACGCGACTTCATAGTGCGTATTGCGAGTCATTTGATTCAGAACAGGACTTCAAATTGCGAATAATTTGATTCGGAACGGGACTTCAAATCGCGAATAATCTGATTCGGAACGGGACTTCAAATCGCGAATAATTTGATTCGGAACGGGACTTCAAATTGCGAATAATTTGATTCGGAACGGGACTTCAAATCGCGAATAATTTGATTCGGAACGGGACTTCAAATTGCGAATAATTTGATTCGGAACGGGACTTCAAATCGCGAATAATTTGATTCGGAACGGGACTTCAAAGCGCGTATAATTTGATTCAGAACGGGACTTCAAATTGCGAATAATTTGATTCGGAACGGGACTTCAAATCGCGAATAATTTGATTCGGAACGGGACTTCAAATTGCGAATAATTTGATTCGGAACGGGACTTCAAAGCGCGAGTCATTTGATTCGGAACGGGACTTCAAAGCGCGTATCGCGAGTCATTTGATTCAGAATATGACTTCAAAGCCCAAATCATTTGATTCAGAACGGGACTTCAAAGCGCGTATTGCGAGTCATTTGATTCGGAACGGGACTTCAAAGCGCGTATTGCGAGTCATTTGATTCGGAACGGGACTTCAAAGCGCGTATCGCGAGTCATTTGATTCAGAATATGACTTCAAAGCCCAAATCATTTGATTCAGAACGGGACTTCAAAGCGCGTATTGCGAGTCATTTGATTCGGAACGGGACTTCAAAGCGCATATTGCGAGTCATTTGATTCGGAACGGGACTTCAAAGCGTGAGTCATTTGATTCAGAACGGGACTTCAAAACGCGTATTGCGAGTCATTTGATTCGGAACGGGACTTCAAAGCGCGAGTCATTTGATTCAGAACGGGACTTCAAAGCGCGTATTGCGAGTCATTTGATTCAGAATATGACTTCAAAGCCAAATCATTTGATTCAGAACGCGACTTCATAGTGCGTATTGCGAGTCATTTGATTCGGAACGGGACTTCAAAGCGCGAATAATTTGATTCAGAACGGGACTTCAAAATGCGAATAATTTGATTCGGAACGGGACTTCAAAGCGCGAATCATTTGATTAAGAAGGGGACTTAAAAGCGTGTATCGCGAGTCATTTGATTCAGAATATGACTTCAAAGCCAAATCATTTGATTCAGAACGGGACTTCAAATTGCGAATAATTTGATTCAGAACGGGACTTCAAAGCGCGAGTCATTTGATTCAGAACGGGACTTCAAAGCGCGAATCATTTGATTAAGAAGGGGACTTAAAAGCGCATATCGCGAGTCATTTGATTCAGAATATGACTTCAAAGCCAAATCATTTGATTCAGAACGGGACTTCATAGTGCGTATTGCGAGTCATTTGATTCAGAACGGGACTTCAAATCGCGAATAATTTGATTCGGAACGGGACTTCAAAGCGCGTATCGCGAGTCATTTGATTCAGAATATGACTTCAAAGCCAAATCATTTGATTCAGAACGCGACTTCATAGTGCGTATTGCGAGTCATTTGATTCAGAACAGGACTTCAAATTGCGAATAATTTGATTCGGAACGGGACTTCAAATCGCGAATAATCTGATTCGGAACGGGACTTCAAATCGCGAATAATTTGATTCGGAACGGGACTTCAAATTGCGAATAATTTGATTCGGAACGGGACTTCAAATCGCGAATAATTTGATTCGGAACGGGACTTCAAATTGCGAATAATTTGATTCGGAACGGGACTTCAAATCGCGAATAATTTGATTCGGAACGGGACTTCAAAGCGCGTATAATTTGATTCAGAACGGGACTTCAAATTGCGAATAATTTGATTCGGAACGGGACTTCAAATCGCGAATAATTTGATTCGGAACGGGACTTCAAATTGCGAATAATTTGATTCGGAACGGGACTTCAAAGCGCGTATAATTTGATTCGGAACGGGACTTCAAATCGCGAATAATTTGATTCGGAACGGGACTTCAAATTGCGAATAATTTGATTCGGAACGGGACTTCAAAGCGCGAGTCATTTGATTCAGAACGGGACTTCAAATTGCGAATAATTTGATTCGGAACGGGACTTCAAATTGCGAATAATTTGATTCGGAACGGGACTTCAAAGCGCGAATCATTTGATTAAGAACGGGTCAGAATATTACTTCAAAGCCAAATCATTTGATTCAGAACGGGGCTTCATAGCGTGAATCATTTGATTCAGAACGGGGCTTCATAGCGTGAATCATTTGATTCAGAATGGGACTTTAAAACGCGTATCGCGAGTCATTTGATTCAGAATGGGACTTCAAAGCACATATAGCGAATTATTCCCCCCATCCCCTCCGACAAATCGCACCCTGGTCAGCAACCCGTCAAAATAAAAGTTCAGTTTAACTTGAAAAAAACTGTGGCAGATATATATTACTTAATGTAATGATAGTTCTACTACTACTACTAAAACTATTATTATTATTATAAACATTATTTTTAAGGAATATTCACCAAAAAACTACCTAAATATTATTAAAAAAATGAAATTATATTGTGAAATGATGTGATATTTTTACTTTTGATTATTAAAATGTAATGAAACCATTAAAATAGAATCCAGAAAATGAATAAAAAAAAACAAAAAACAACAACAACAGAATTTGGTTAAAAAAAAAAAGAATTTGTTTCATAGAGCTTTAAAAATGTAATTTTTGTTAAACTTTAAATAAATTGCTGTGAAACGCATGATTTTGGTTAATTAGACATGCTTTTTGATTATTATTTTTAAACAGAGACAGAGTCTAGAAAAATCAAAACCGAGTCTAGAAAAAAATAAAATGGAAAAAAAAATGAAATCCAATAAAATGGAATTTGGGAAAAAGTAAATGAATTTCATTGGGCCCTTACACTTCTGGTGCAGCGCAAGAATTAAGCACAAAATAAAATCTTGAGGAACATTCCTACAACAAGACAAAGCAATATTGTGTTTACACTTATGTATCACACACTATTTTATCATTTGTCATGATCAAAAGTTATAAGAAATGACAGAAAAGCTTTGCTACTACCATAGAATGCTATAGGAAAGTACTATACTGGGAGCACACAAAGCACTGACAATTCAGCAGAAATGCGTAGGAGGTTGGCACCATAGTTGGACCAAAAATAAGGCTGTCTGACATCTAAAGCTTGCGGAAATATGAGACAAAATATCTTTGCTGTTTATCTCAGCTAATTGCTGTTTTCATAGAGGAGGAAGTTGTGAAAGTTATGCGTCTATGGCTCTAATGTTTATCTCAAATAATCAAGAAAAATAAGATTCCTCTGCGAGTGGAGAGTAAATAAGCAGACGTCACGATTCAAATGAAAAAGCTTTATTACCCACAGCTTTTTACAGTGTACAGGTGTAGTGCATTAAGCTTGAATGTGTAAACTACTCAGCAACTTCACTGGGGGGGACAAGTAGTGTTTTCACCATTGCAACTTATACTTACATAAATTATTAAATATCTTATTTGGCAATATTATACAAATGGGCAGGAAGAAAATAGAGAAGTCAGTGTGTATCATTTGCCCACTACACTATGAGACAGCATGGAGGAACACTGCACAAGTAACAAAATATTCATCTGTTTAGTATGGCGTATATTCGGCTTTATACTTTCAACACAAAATAGCAATAGATCATTTGTGAAAGATAGGAATGTACAGGGAATAAGAACACAAGGGCAGAACATCTACAGCATTAATGTTTACAAGAACGGCAAGAGCACTGATGCATGTACAATCCCACTGAAAATGAGGCAGCGCTGATGGTCACGGCGTGCTTGTGCCAACTTCTTCTCAAATGTTCGTATACAGGATTTAGCTTTCGACGCTTCTCCCACGTTACTGTTTAGGTCATACTGCTATCGTACGAAAGTGTCCAACACAGTGTATGGCAGCTTTTAAAACATCTCAAAAGAATGTAAACAAATACTGTGTGTGAGTGCAGATCCAAACATATTTGGCAGCACTGATGGTACGCAACAGCATGAATGCAGAAATGCTGAATTTTTTCCACAGTAGCACGTAGTGTGAGCATATATGGCGTCAGCCCCATGCACAAGATCATGAATCAGCACTGAGTACATCCATGCACACGTAAAGAGAGAAATACATGAAGCATGGGCTGAAAGCGCGTCATGCGTGTTACAGCAAAGAAACCACAAGATACAACAATCTTTACAACTCTGATTGCCTCTTATCATCGCACTGTAACAGTAACTGAGCAAGATAAAGTTTAAAAGGATGAAAATAACACTTAAAGGAACAGGAAAACCAAACTTCTACTGTTATTTACTCGCCCTCATTGCGGTTCCAAACACATATGCAGCTTTTCTTTAGTGATTTGTCTCAATTCTACACTACTGTATAAAAAAAAAAAAAAAAAAAAAAAATTATAAAGATAAATGCCGTTCAAATGTTTGGGATCAGTAAGATATATATATATATATATATATATATATATATATATATTTTTTTTTTTTTTTTTTTTTTTTACTTGATTAAAAATACAGAAAAAAAAAAAAACAGTAGTATTCTGAAATATCATTACAGTTTAAAATAATGGTTTTCTATTTTAATATATTTTAATACAACATAATTTACTCCTGTGATGCAAAGCTGAATTTTCAGCATCATTACTTCAGTCTTCAGTGTCACATGATTCTTCAGAAATCATTCTAATATGATGATTTATCATCGGTGTTGGAAAACGTTGTGCCTGTGATTCTTTTTTCAGGATTCTTTGATGAAAGTAAAAAGTAAAAAAACAAACAAACAAAAAAAAAAAAAAAAAAAAAAAAAAAAAAAAAATGATTCGCGCTTTTTCTTACAAGTAGTCTTTGCTATCATTTTTTATGAAATCAACACATCCTCTGTGAATAAAAGTATTAATTTTTTTTTCAAATAAAGAAAAAAATTTACTGAAAAAAAATATTACAAAAAATTTACAGTAGTGTATATTGTTAGAAAAGACTTCTATTTTTAAATAAATGCGGTTTTAACATTTTATTCATCAAAGAATCCTACAAAAATATCACAGGGTCCAACAAAATATTAAGCAGCACAACCATTTAACATTGATAATAACTCAGCATATTAGAATGATTTCTGAAGGATCATGTGACACTGAAGACTGAAGTAATGATGCTGAAAATTCAACTTTGCATCACAGGAATAAATTAAATTTTAAAGTATATTAAAACAGAAAAACACTATTTTAAATTGCAATAATATTTCACAATATTACAGTTTTTTCTGTATTTTTAATCAAATAAACGCAGCCTCAACAAGCAGAAATTAACATTAAAAATTGTACTGATCCCACTTTTGGATGGCAGTATATAAACTTAACTTTAAAGCATTTGTCACTTGTATTATCCACTCACCCAAAGTTAATTTCAAACATTCAAAAATTATAGAAAAAAATGGCAGATCTTGTGTGTGTAATAGCCTAACAGTATATGCACTTTTCTTTTTTATTGCAAAAAAAAAGCTTTATTATTGAGAATACTGCACAGAAGTTGCATGAGCTACTTAAATTGTGTTTTGTTTTTGACAAAAGTGTTCCAAAACTAGAGCAACATACCGATCTAGACAGTCATGACAGCGAGTAAAAAAAAAATGACAAGCTTTCCTTTAAGCGCAAAAAAACTGCAGTGAGACAATAAGTTTGATACAGGATACTTGTCGCTCAGGGCTTGATAAGTTAGATGTGCCAAACACCTACTACTTGTTGGCAATTTATCATTTACGTTTTGCTATAGCGAGTGTTTTTTGAGGTCTAAACGAAGATATAGGAAACGGCCTGTCTGACCGTTCCTCAGTAAAGTGCAATATTCAGTGTAGTGCACACTAAAGGGCAAGCAGTGAGTAAGAGGTCCACGTGGAAGAGACTGTAGAGACGGTGACTAGTTCAGATGTACTCACTGCAGATGTGTCCTCATTTAGTAATGCACTACCAGTGCGTCACAGTAACCTCCAATGAGTGGACAACGCCAGGAGGAAATTAGAAAATAGAGAAAAGTCCCCTTAGGTAACGTTCAATAGTAAAGCTTACTGCGGGTTTCCTCATTTGGCAAAGGGGGGTTTACTTGTTTAGCAGCTTGTGTTTTTCTGTAAATTGTAGTGAACTTGTTTCTTTATGGATCGTGTGGGTTCTGATCGCGGCGTCTGTTGTAAACAATTCAATTCGCTTTTAAACTCTAGAAAAGCATATTTACAAGTACACCGATTCATTTCAAGCCATTTATGAATAGCTAATTGCACTGAAATAACTGGGAAAACACATGTGTCATAAGAGGGGAATGTGAAAGTTGACTACTTGTTGATGGATTCTTTAACAACAGTAACTAGCTCTGTCTAATTACCAGTGAAATTGTATTTTTAAACCGTCACGGCTGATATCCAAATGTCGTTGCCAAAAATGTGCTGATGTGGGTTGTTCGTTATAATTACCCTGCGATTCTTTTATGTATTTGAGTCATGGAATACCTTGCGATGACCTGGAGCGCTGCTGGAATGCGCGGCTGGTCCCTTCGACAAGTGCAAACATCACCGCCAAGGAGAGGTATGGAGATGACCTAAGCTTTTCTGCAGCCATGGGGATTCCCTAACAAGAAACCAACTCATAAAACCCATCCGTCTTTTGTGCTGCGGCAGGGTGTGAAAGCAAAACGCGGGTAGGCATCAGTGATGGCGCGCCAAAAGCGTGATATGCAGTCTAATCTTAAAGAAAACAAAGTGACGATAAAAAAAGAGAGGTGAAAGCAAGCAAAAAGGTACTCTCGGTCACAGCATGCAATACACACACTTGAACGAACGGCTCTTAGATTACTTCAGTTGTTTCTATGGCGCCCCCTGGATGGCCACGGGTGCACGAGCAATACACAAACACATAAACACATTCCACTGGCTATGCCTCTAGGTTTGGCAGATACATTGCAGATCACTGGAAAGTGACAGGAAACTTCATCGTTTAACGGCTGACAGCTGTCAGTGTGATGGTGATTTACGCTTGCTCCAGAAGCCACTGGAACAGGCTCTTGTGGTCGTTCCTCGTGTCCCCGACCTCTTCCTCAGTGCGACGTTCTTCAAAATATCTCAGAAGAGCCTGCAGGAGGTCGCCGACCCTGAACTCTCTCTCCCTCAGCCTCTGTGCCACGGCTGGCAGCTGGAGACAGAAAAATAAACACGTAAAATTAAATGACAGTTTTGGATGACAGACATCCAGACAGAAGAAAGCCAAAAACGTGATCTAAAATGTAACTGCCTTTTAATTTCTTAACGTAATGCCTTTTTCATTTTACTACTGCCTTAATTTTCCTAGATATTTATGTATTTGCTCTGAAATGTGTACAAACATGTAAAAAATGTAGCAAATATTTAAGTTGAAAAAGTTTCAAGTTCGAATAGTCAAAATTTAAACAGAATTTTTAAAAAATTGCATCAGCGCTAAAAATGTTCACCTACGTTTTTTTCGTTATTCTTTCTTTTTTTTAGTACTAAATAAATGGTTACAAAATATTTTCCTACATTTAAGACGTTTTTCTCTTTTGCTCAACAAAGGCTGCATTTATTTAAACAAAATTATACAAAAAGACAGTAATATTGTGAAATATTAAGTTATTAAGTTAAAATAACTGTTTTGTATTTAAATGTATTTTAAAATGCAATTTATTCCTGTGATGCAAAGCTGAAATTTTATCATCATTACTCCAGATTTCAGCGTCACATGATCCTTCAGAAATCATTAAAATGTGATGATTTGCTGCTTAAGAAATATTTCGTTATTATTATCAATTAAAGTTTTTGTGGAATTGTGGTAAGATTATTATTTTGTAGGATTTTTTGATGAACCGAAAGTTCAAAAGAACAGCATTTATTTGCAATAGAATTTTTCTGTAACATTATAAATGTCTTTACTGTCACTTTTGATCAATTTACAGAATTGAAACATTTATAGACCATGAATGTTTAAATGGTATTATATATATATATATATATATATATATATATATATATATATATGGACTTTAAATGGTTAAATTAAATGTTATTAATCAAAAAACATGTCTAATTAATTAAAATCATGAAACTTATTCAATTTAACAACAATTTACTAAAAGTTTAACAAAAATTATGTGTTTAGTGGCCTATAAAAGTGTTTTTTTTCCTCACTTTATTGTTTTATTGTTATTGTTTTAGCATGTCTAATTACTTAAATGCATTAAAACAACTTTTGTTTTTTCTCCTCCTCAAAAATTCTCTGTTGTGTACTTAAATTTTTCTGGTTATCAAATGAAGGCATAAAACAATGATTTAAACATTGATCTTTTAATTAATGAAAATTAAACACATTTCATTTTTTGGCAAAAAAGGAGTTTTACTATTAAAATTAAACATAGAAGAAATATTCTGTAATTATTTCTTTAAAAATAAAGTTTTCATATATTTTATTATTTATTACTTTTGTCTTCAAGTTAACCAAATTTTATTTTGACGGGCTGCTGTGAATTCCTTTAAACTTCTGTGTGTATATGATATGAGGCTAGTTTTACTCAAATTAAATGGTAAAATGCTCATGAAGTGACTCTCAGAAAGGTAAAACAGTAATTTCAGGTTTTTTTTTTTTTTTTTTTTTGCATCATGGAAATAATGCAAAAAAACTGTTTTTTGCATCACTAAAATCATAGGGCCCTAGTTTAACTTTTGGGGTTGCAATATAATGTATCTGAATATTTCATACAAGTTAATAAGTATTGTGTTGGGGGTAACTCATTACAAGTAACGTGATTTACGTAATCAGATTACTTTTTTCAAGTAACTAGTAATGCATTACTTTTTCATTTACAAGAACATATCTGAGCTGCTTTTTCAAAATGGTAACGGCAGCTATTTTGTTTTCCCATTTAGCTCTCCTGCCTTCATGTTGAGAAAAATCAGGAGAAATTGCAGAGGCGCTGTGTGCGCTTTGTAAACAAGATGGTTACTGTAGGTCTAGACTACAGGCCAGATGAAAAAAGTAACAAAATTTTTTTGCAATGCATTACTTTCATAAAAGGTAACTAATGCAATTCGTTACTTTTTTAGGGAGTAACACGATATTGTAATGCATGACTTTGATACGAAATGTTCTCACCTGCTGCAGCTCCTGGGCTGAGAACTGGCTCAGCTGCATTGAAGACAGATCAGCGATAGAGGCGGCGATCCACTGGAGCACAGCCGTCAGCTGGGGGTCCACGGCTCGACCCTGGACATCTGTACTGACCACCAGCAGAGCTCTTTCTGCCAGCCCGTGTTCCCTCTCCACTCGCACTGCTCCTGCATGGACAAAACACACACATTCAGCCCATACATACACATAAAACCATCACAGTAAAAAGTCTACTTCAGCAAACCATTTCCCACGCTCTTGGAGTTAACTAGGCCAGACACAGAACTCTGCTTGAGCTCATCTGTTGACCCACATGGAGCCGGCCTGACAGTTAGACAACTAGGAACGTGAATAAATACTCTTGTGGCTTCGACAGGGGCGCGCTGAAGGTGCTCGGCCAAGTAAGACCACTTTAAATGAGTGGCAGCACAAAAATAAGGGCTGCAATTAGTCTAACAGTTGAGGTCTAACAACAGACCACAAAATAAACAATAGCACTGGAGGAAAAATACAAAGAACAGATATAGTTTTCATTTACCAACTGAATCCTCTTTGGCCTCAGCTTCCTTCTCTTCAGTGCCGTCACTGTAAGGTAAAAAAAAATATTACAGGTGTAAAACAGTCGTAGTGACAGACTGAAGGGAAAGACACCACAAACCACATGCAGAAGAGAATGACAGGAGCTCCCAGCTTCACTACTGTGTTATATTATTAACCAGTGTTGGGGAAAGTTGCTTTTAAAAATAATGCATTACAATATTGCGTTACTCCATAAATAAAGTATCTAACTGCATTATTTAGTTAATTTTTATGAAAAGTAATGCATTACATAACTTTTGGGTTACTTTTTGTCACCTAGGCTGGGCTTGCTAATTTTTTTAATAACAAAAAACCCAAAAGTTATTTATTTTTGGCAACTGTAAAAGCCCTTTTAGAGCAAAAATGAATTTCACTCAATTTCACAAGAGAGCTGTCAGTCAGTAAATGGGAAAAGAAAGTAACTTGCATTACTTTTTTTTTTTAATTGTTCATTGTACATTGAAAAGTAATGCATTACTTCACTACTTGCTGAAAAAAGTAATCCGATTACACAATAAGAGTTACTTGTAATGCGTTTCCCCCAACACTGTTTATAACCTACACATACTAACAGATATTGATTCCATACTTTATTAAAATATATATATATTTTTTGATGTCTTTAACTGATTTGGGGTGCAGCAAAAAAAAAAAAAAAATCATATTATTAATGCAATCAGAGGAAAAACAGTTTCTACCAATCAATATATTGCTTAATTTAATATCGGCAGATAAATCGGCAGTACATCATAAATATTTGTTGTCCAGCTCTATTTGGATGGGCATTTAGTAGTTAAATTAGTCATTATAGCAGTAAAATCTAGTATATAGTAAAATTAAATCAGCATATAAGAATGATTTCTGAAGGATCACGTGACAGTGAAAAATGGTGTAATTGCTGCTGAAAGTTCAGCTTTGCATCACAGGAATACATTAGATTTTAAAATATACTAAAACAGAAAAAATCTCTTTTAAAATTGTAATGTTGCACAATATTACAGTTTTTTTATTGCCTTTTTAACAAATAAATGCAATCTTGGTGAACATGAAGGACTTTGTTTTTTAGATTTTAATCTTTAATTTTTAATCTTTAAAATAAGTTTAAATATTTAAATCTTATTTTATGCTACTAGCAAAATCACTGCAAATATGAATATCACAAATATTTATTACTTACGCCTCAATAAAAATAAATAAATAAATACAAAAAGTAGGACACCATACTGAATCGGCCTAAACAGTCAACTATTTAACACTTGAAGAGTTCAGATGCAAAAGCCCCGTATTTCTTTAAAATGAGCATTTCTTTCTGGCTACTTTGTATAGGTTTCTATGTAAGTACTGGTACTTCTGATTGGGCTGAGGCTGGAATTTAGTGAGTTTGAAGAAAAAGTATTTGATGGACGTATACTATGTGTCAGGAGCATTCACTCCGTATCATTATCTCATTTTTGACCGAGATGGCTTTTAGCTGGTTTTGCATCTGAACTCTTAACTTATAACTTGCAATATTGTTAAATGAATCAGCAGTATATCATTAATATCTGTTGGCCAGCTCTTATTTGGGTGGCCATTTTCTAGCACAGGTTTAAATGAAATTGATTCTATATCTGTTTCCGTAATGTGCAATACATGCAATTAAAACATTTTTATAACTATCAATTGTGCTTTCTTCAGATATTATTTTTGTGTCTGATGTAATGAATTATAAAAAATCTCTGTTGCTTTTGTATAGATTGAAGGATTAGTTCACTTTCAGAATATAAATTTACTCAACCCCAAGTCATCCAAGATGTTCATGTCTTTCTTTCTTCAGCTGAAAAGAAATTAAGGTTTTTAAGGAAAACATTCCAGGATTTTTCTCCATATAGTGGACTTCAATGGGGATCAAAGGGTTGAAGATCCAAACCGTAGTTTCAATGCAGCTTCAAAGGACTCCACACCAGCGGTTTTCAACTCGAATCCTCGGGGCCCACTGCTCTGCACATTTTGTATGTTTCTGAATCTGACACACTCAGTTGAGTTCATGGATCTTTCTCCCAACGAGCTGATGATCTGAATCAGGTGCGTTAAATGAGGGAGACACACAAAATGTGCAGTGGGCCCTGAGGACTGGAGTTGATCCCAGATGGGTCTTATCTAGCTAAGCGTCTGTCAAATGCTCATCTTGCACTAGCTCAACTTCACACACGACATAGTCACATTGGAAAGGTTATATGTGGCGTAGGTGGAAAATCAACTCAGTTTTTTGCCCTACCCGACCTTTTCGAAATGAAGTACACAAATGAAGATCTAACCGTGTGTGAAGTCGTAGATACGCATTGCATAGCTTATGCAGGACGAGCATTTGTGGTTGCAAAGTATACAATTAAACTTTTTTTTTTTTTGAAATTGAAGTTGCATTGAAACTGCAATTTGGACCTTTAACCCACTGATTCCCACTAAAGTCCTCTATATGGAGAAAAATCCTGTAATGTTTCCCTCAAAAACATTTCTTCTTCGTGACTGCAGAAAGAAAGATACGAACATCTCTGATGACATGGGGATGAATAAATTATCAGGACATCTTTATTCTGGAAGTGAACTAATCCTTAAAGTCATGTTGTAATGCACATGATTCATGTTGTGGACCTGAACTCGTATGGGATTTGGAGGCTGGGACATCCTCTTTCACTCAAACAGGAAGCATGCAATAAGGACAGATTGTTCATTCTTTAGAAAATGCATCATATAACACTTGTGAAGTCAGTGACCCAACTCCCCAACTCCCCGACACTTCCGACACCCACAACTCTACCAACACATTTACAAAGATCCAATTGACTAATCCATCCACTGTATGGAGAACAAAGGGAAGTTTTGTATCTAATAGGTGATATGGGGTAAGTTTTCAGCACTTGCTGATAAAACGTTGCATGACATCATGCAGTAATTAGAGCGGCCCACGCTGACTATGCTATGCCTCTTTCCATAGACCAACCTGTCTGATGGAGAGAAGGACAAATGCTCTTCATAAACCTCGCCTTCTAAACCCAGACTGCTCCAGCTACTGCTGTTTCCATTACTGCTGGGGGGAGAGAAAAAGAAAAAACACTACAAAATCAATTCAAAGCAAATCTAGATAACCTACCAAAAGCTTTTTTTCCACAATATTTGATATTTACCTTGATATTAATATATTTGTTATGAAAAAATGTAAGGAGTGATCTTTTCAAATTCAGAAGAATCATAATTTCAACAAACACCAACTGTAGCCATTATAGTTTTTAAGACGTAAAAACAAAGTAAAAAGTTAGTTAAAAGCTTTTTACATTTTAATGCAAACAAATAGATTGATCAGAGCTAAAAGTTGAAGACATGAAAAAAACTTCATCTACCATCATCTATATTTGGACACAGTGATGATTTATGCAGTATACAGTGATATATTAATGGCTGGTTACTCTAGAAACACTGCCTCAAGCTGACAACCACACCTTTCACAAATATTTTGATACATATTCATGGTATCTTGGGTTGTTCAAAACAAAAAACGGCTCATACGTTCTAACTTTTAGTGTCTTGGGAGAAATTAAGCGTTGATAGAAATTGCTTCCATTGAATCACTGCAGCAAAAAACACTGCAAAACAATGCCTGCCTTTGAAAGACAATACCGTGTGAGTCAGCTGTCATCTTTCGAAGCCAAAGACAGTTACATTTTTCGGAGAACGAAAACAATATCCTTAAATGCTCATCTGTGGACAAGGCCCTAGGTGTTTCTTAGCAATTTGGAAAATGGTGAGAAAAATCAGCATCTCTGGCTTTAAAGAAATTGTAGAATGGTTTGTGTATAAAAGAAGGAAAAAGAACAATAAACTTTCTTCAGCAATAATGAGTCATACAGTAGGTTCTCGTATTCCAAAACCTAAAATGATAAAACTCAGACTAAACATGTGAAAAGAGTCAAAATACCTCTGCTGAAAACCAAACACGCCTACAAATGGCATGAAAAACGCAGTAAAAGACAGCAATACAACCTAAAGATTTAACACTATATACACAATGTGTCAAGATTTTTAATGTTTTTTTTTTAAAAGAAGTCTCTTCTGCTCACCAAGCCTGCATTTATTTGATCCAAAGTATAGCAAAAACAGTACAATTCTGAACTATTTTTACTATTTAAAATAACTGCTTTGTATTTGAATATATTTTAAAATGTAATTTATAGAAATGAACACTTTTATTTAGCAAGGATCCTTTAAAAATTGATCAAAAGTGATGATAATGTTACAAAATATTTCTATTTCAGATAAATTCTTCTGAACCCTCTATTAATCTAAGAAACCTCTACATAATAATAATTTTCTTTTTGCCATATTTTGGATCAAATAAATGGAGACTTGGTGAGGAACTGATTTAAAAACATTAAAAATCTTACTGTTCAAAAACTTTTAACTGGTAGTGTACTTCACAAATTCAGTCTTAGCTCTTCTAACGCAAATCTGTTTGCAATAAGGTCATTGTAAATGTATTCATTTAAAAAAAAGCAAAGTGAACTTGGGTGTGGTATTAGCCAGCCAGCAATGCTTCATTTAGTGTTTAAATGAACCATTCTATATCTTGCAAGTGTGGTGGAACTTGTTCACCTGTCACTTAGATGGTGAAAGCTGCTGCTCTCATCTGGGTGGTCTTCTTCAAAACTCAGATTGGACCAACTACCGAGACTGTCATCACCGACGCTCAAACTGAGCTGCTGACTCACTGTTGACTCGGTCACATTGATGCCTTCTCTCCTAGAGGTACTGAAACACACATCAAAGTCATTAATAAGCCACTACAAAAAAAGTTTCAAAATCTAGGAAATCCACTTATCGTGAGCAACCAATGAGCAATTTTAAGTGATAGGCTGTATGTGTGATTCTGTAAAAGCTGTGTCACTGTACCCAAGATTGACGGTTTGGCAGACGTTGGACAATGCGGATGTCATAATCTCTGTGGTGAGACTTTCTGCAAAGCTTGCGCCATCATGACCAATCCCACTGTCTGCATTCAGACTGGTGCAGCTCAGTTCCTTCTTGGCTTTCTCAATGGCACTAGACACCATTTCCTCAGCAAAAGCAGCTCTTTTTTCCAAATCAATGTGTATTCTAGGTATTTCCAGGCCGGTCACTGCATCGGATTCTTGTTGCCTCCTTATTTTCAGTCCCTGGAAACCGTGACGACTGTCTCTGCTGCAAAACAGGCACTCTCGACCTTGGCAGTATCGACAGGCTTCGTACGCCTCAGCCAGCTTTTCTGTGAAAGAATTGCGCTCAAGCGCCCTCCTGTCCCCAGCTGCCTGAACGCATCCTGGCCCCAGCGTCATTTCCAAAGTGTCATCAACAATTTTCCTGGCATAGTGTTCAATCACTTGCATTACACCGTTGTTGCTTTTCCCATCGTTTAAGCTGCTCGTACTATGGTACAGCCTGTTAGTTTCCGTGTAAGGTAAAAGAGAGCATGAAAATGTATTTTTCATGAGATTCTCTGGCACGTCCTCGACTGTGGATTTCCTGTAGAGGCAAGAATCGGTGAGCGATTTTGGCAGTCTAACTGAGCTCATTCTCAGCTTTCTCGTAACATCACACGTGATGTTGTAGGCCAGAGACTCTGCGAAGTTTACAAGCTCTACATATTCATTACTGCTCATGTCTTGGCCGTCTTGACAAGCACAAGGCAGAGATTCACAAGAGGATCCATCTTTTCCATCAGTGTGGGATGACTTGGATATGGGAATCTGAGAAACATCAGGACTACGATCATTGTGCAAACGCCTAGAGGAGTGAAGCCTCAACGGCGATCTCTGTTTTATTTTTCGTGCCGCGTGAGCCAGGCCAGATTTAATAGATCGATATGCCAAGCGAGTGGCGTACTGATCCAAAATAAGCTCTCGGTTGCCTCCTTCTTTCTTGAGGACCTTAATGAGGTATCCCGCATATTCGTCAGTGACGCTCTCGCAACTTGGATACTCTGATGACATCCCACTTGAACCCACTTGGGCATCACCAGACCACTGGCAAGTCAAACTTCCTAAAAGGCCTTCTCCACTCTGACGCTTGTCTGCAGAGTTTACAGATCCTCTTTTGATCGTTTTATGACGACAATGGCTCGAACTCATCATCTTTTTGACATCATTGATGACTTCTCCAGCAACTTCTCCAGCATACGTCCACAAAGAGTTTAAAGTCTGCTCTGAGAACTGAGCGCTATGCAAGGCAACACTGCCTTTGCTTTCATCACCCGCTGGCTTCTTTACATCTCCGAGACTTATGGTGTCCATCTCAGTGGCCATTGAAACAATGTGGCATGCTAAACGCTCTGCATAATGGAGAGCGCTCCTTTCGATCATTCTGCTTCTGACGTTGGGACTCAGCTCTGCCTGGCAGTTTCTAGAGTGAGGACCATCATCCTGGTCCTCCTCCTCGTCTTCATTGCTGACAGCTTCTTCAGAAAGAGACCTAATGAGTTTTAGCATGAAATCTGCCTTGTCTGAAACTGAACCTTCTTCTTTGGTGTCGGAGGCAGGCGGGTAATAAGGGGTGGGTGGAGGAGTCGCGGGAGAAAATTCTTTTGCGAGTGTACCTTTGAGCTTCTTTGAGAACTGTCTGATCTGTTTCTCATTGTACTGGTCGGATGGCTGCTGGGGACTTGAGGGTGGAGTGCTAGGGACTTCAGTTGATTTTGTTCCAGAGTTGCTGCTTGGAAAATCCTCTGCACTAACTTTTCTACCACCACATGAGGCTACTTCAAAACTTGGCACTTCCAAAGTGTCCATTCTCACGACAGAACGGACCTCCGGGGTGATCTTGGAGACTGGACGTATATTTCTGTAGGATGGGTCACAAGAGCCCTTTGACACCAAGTGAAAGGGAACCTGAGAGGAACCTCTCAGATCTTGCGATTTAACAACTCCATGGCTTGGAGTAGATATGCGAGCTGCTATCGTTTTGCTCAAAAAGTCTGCGCAATCCTCAACTTTCTTCTTCACTTTTGTTGAAGAATGCATTAGATCGAATGCCTCGCCTACTATAGTGTCCACCATATTCCCGGAGAAGCTCTGAAAAGTCTTTCCAATCGAGGGTTTGCCAGAATCATTTTCACCGGATGGATTGCCAACAAGTTCCTCACCACTGGCATCCTGGGTTCTTGCAGGACCTGGTGATGATTCAGTCTGAGTTGCTTCAGAGGTATCGGAAGTTGAGGATGCCACTTCCCCTTGGCAACAAATGGTTCTTTTAGGACTTGTCTGACATACGTGCCCAATACTGGATTTATACTGAGAAGGTTCGTCTGAGTTGTGCACATGGGATATGACCTTGCCAGCCACAGGAACTGGAACACAACTGGCCATACCGGACACGCAATACAAGGCTTTCTTCACCGTGCAACCGTCCTGCTCTTGATTTGTAGCCTCTACGACAGCCTGAGATCCAAGATAGCTAGTTTGGGCACTGCAGGTTTTTGTGATGAGAGAACTATCTTCCGCACTCACGTAGCAAATGTTGTCGACTGACACACTGATAGCTGCCTGTGTAGTGAAAGTCACATCAGCTTGTGAGAGCTCTATAAAAGCCTCTTGGAGAACAGACTCTGACAGGTCAGAGGCGTAGGACGATACCACTTCCTCCTCTTGCTCAAACGACCAGTCGCTTGGTGTAAGTGGCGTCGAGGGATGTGAAAACTGGCAAACCTCCATAATACCCTCGAACACTAACTCCTCAGCAAGATCTGCGGCGAAACGTGTGACTGTGTTGTTGAAAATTTGCTTTTTCACAAAGAGAAACTCTTTGAGGGCTCCGGAAATGGCTTCGCCTACTAGGAAATTGGCTAGGCCGTTTATGGCACGCTCTTTTAACACAAATGCATGGCGCATACCTATCTCATGAAAGGCCATCTGAAATACTGAAGAAGTCAGCCTTGCAGCCAAATGGCAAAGCGTAGTGGTACAGGAGGACACACCTTTCTGCAAGTCCCTTAAGGCACTTCCAAGGCTCATTTCAACCAAGTCTGTAGCAAACTTCTGAATCCCATCCTTAAGAGACTGTGATTGGGATTTGGTGATGGTGACTGTCTCCTGGATGTCTGAAAGCTTCATTAGATGCCCATTAGTGTTTTTGAACTCCTTATGACACACGCAGCTCAAGTTCTTATTAATGTTAAAATCAACAGGGGAGGAGTACCCACAGACTGATCCAAGGATTTCTTTTGATAGGTTGTTGGCAAAATCAGAGTACGTTTTGTACAGCGAGCAAAGGTCCTGTGGTTTACGCAATTCTGAGCCATCTCCATCTGCCTTCCAAAAATACTCTAAGGAGCCTCCTTCTCCCAATGGGCTGAATGCAGATGAACGAACCGGACTGAAGAGCGGCCCGCTTTCCTCGCAGGGAGTCCTCGCAGGCCGCGGGGAATCTGGTGAATCAGAGTGAATACTGTACGGTGATCCTGGTTTAAGCGGAGTTGGTTTCTTGACATTGGCTGGAAGAGTCCTATGATCAAACTTGTGAGGGTTCATTGCTGTGGTCGAGCACCCCCTTGATACAAATTTACAACCAGAGTTGTCAACATGCTTCTCTGTTTGACCAGGGTGGGGCTGTTCTTTAAGAACCTTGATGTTGGAATCAAAAGACTGGTCTAGTTCATCAAACTGATCAAAGCTGTCGAAAAATTCACTGACTTCTGAGTCAGAGTCTTCTACTCCGTCCTTTAAAACGGGGATCTTGGGAATGTCAAGTTTTGCTTTAAGACTCTTCTGATATCCAACTTCATCCAGGAATATAATAGGGCTGGGACTCGAGCAGTCTGACTCATCTGACTCCGTGAGGGATGTGGAAGTAGCACGTCCCTTTGGAAGACTGCTAAGTGCATACAAGCTCTCTGAAGTTGCAGGCCATGTTGTTGACTTCGGGACTGTTTCTGACACTTTAGCAGCAGCCTTCTCCTTTCGCAATGACTTCCTCGGTATGGAACTTATAATAATGCGAGATCCAGATAAGTCTCTTAAATGAGAAGGGACAGTCTGGGATGCCACATCCCTTTGGTTCCTCTGACTATGGGCACCTGGAAAAGATCAGAGAGCAGTTCATAAGAACAGAAGTCTTATTAACAGTTAATTAAATGCAGAACTAGCAGCTGTTCACAAGCATTTACTTTCAAAGCTTTTAGGGTTGCTAGCTATCAATTCTTTTTATTCAAGATTAAATAAATTTTCAAACAACTGTTCAAACGTTTAGGTCAGTATTAGATATTTTTGAAAGAAATTAATACGTTCAATTCAGCATTAAATTGATCAAAACAGTAAAATATAATATGTGACCCTGGACCACAAAAACAGTCATAAGGGTTAATTTTTTTTTAAAGTTAGATTTATACATCATATGAAAACGGAATAAATATGCTCTCCATTAATGTATGGTTTGTTAGGATGGGACAATATTTGGCAGAGAAAATCTAGAATGAGAGGATGCAAAAAATCTAAATATTGAGAAAATCACCTTTAAAGTTGAAGTTCTTTAGCAATGCACTTTACTAATCAACAATTAAGTTTTGATGTATTTACAGTAAGAAATGTACAAAATGTCTTCATGAAACATGACCTTTACTTAATATCCTAATGATTTTTGGCATAAAAGAAAAATCTATAATTTTGACCTATACAATGTATTTTGGCCATTGCTGCAAATATACCTGTGCTACTTAAGATTGCTTTTGTGGTCCAGGGTCATATATGTTACGGTAGGTTTCTGTTTCAAATAAATGCAGTTCCTCTATTCACCACAGAAACAATTAAATGCATCATGGTTTCCACAAATATATTAAGTAACACAAGTGTTTCAACACTGAAAATAAAATAAGAAATGTTTCTTGAGAAGTAAATCAGGATATTAGACTAATTTCTGAAGGATCATGTGACACTGAAGACAGGATGCTGAAAATTCAGCTTTGCATCACAAAATTAAATTACATTTTAAATTCTATTTTAAATACTATTTTTCTTTTCTTTTAATTTATTTTAAAATAAACTGACCCTCTAACACTAGCATTCTCTATTATTTATTTTTCTATTCTATCTGCTTACTTTATTTATATACATATACATATACATATATATATATATATATATATATATATATATTCTTTCGACTTGTTTTTGTTAATTTATTTAAAAATAAACTGACCCTCTAACACTAGCATTATATTATATATATATATATATATATATATATATATATATATATATGTATATATATATATGTATATATATATAGTTTTTATTTTATTTCTGATCAAATAGCCTTGATTAGCCATTTGAAAGCCTTCTTTCAAAAACATCTTACTGACCACAAACTTTTGAATGGTAGCGCAAATGAAGTAATAAAAAAGGTTTTATTCAAACCAATACTGAAAAAGGAAGTAAACTTGATGACTAATCACCTGTATCATCCTCCTCAAGATGCTCAAAAGCAGTAACAAAGTCCTCTTCGATAGAAGAGACAGATTGATTGGTGTCATCATCCTCAGCTTGGCATGCTTCTGAAGTGCCCCTCTGCAGAACCTGTAACTCCAGTGCATACCTTATCCCAGCTGTGTATCGAGCCAACAACCCCAGCATGCTGCAAACACTTATCTGAGGAGTGGGGCTATGTCTCAATATGCACAAGGCTCTGGAACAGGCCTGAGGGTGAAAAAAAAAAAAAACTGAATTAAAAAAACAAAAATGCTAGGATGGCACGATAAAAGACCTTACGTCATGATACATTCTCAATATAAATGTTATGACAAACTTAATGTTAATCTGGAGGATAAACATAATTCTAAACATAAAGCCTGCAAACTGTCAAACCCTGAACTGACATAATTTCTTGAGAAGTTGTGATTTTTAGGCTTCTCACGGCACTCCTATTTTCCCTGACATGCGTGAAGGAAAGCATGCAATCTCTTGTTATGTCTGAGGAACACTTGTGGTTTTATGTAATGCTCAAAGTCTAAAACTTAATACCATGACTGCCTACCACAAGGTTAGTCCTGTTTAGACCCAATTTCACACAAAATGATACCACAAATTTAGAAACCCAGACGAAACAATGAAGGACACCTGATATCAGAATAATGACAACAGCAAACACGTCCCACTCAAAAGATAAACATACTCTACATTTCAGCATAATATACACAAAACCTACCTGAGAAACACTGTCTTTTCTCTCAAAGGGCCTTTTGGGGTCCTTGAGGAGCAGAATCTCTTCGTCTTTAAGGGTATGTACATGTAGTGATCTAAGCAACTCCATCATCTCAGTGGAAAGGGATGTCAGAGCCTGCACGAAGAAATTAAGAAGGAATAGCATGAAATCTATCTATCTGTCTGTCTATATACAGGATACTTTCATACAATGTTTAAACAGAAGCGGCATAACTATCACGTACCTGTAGAGTAAAGTCTTCCCCCTCAGCGTGACTAGGTAAGCACACATAATGTACCTAGGAAAGAGATCAGTCATGCCATTTATATTAAAGTTACAATGTAGATTACATAAAAACGGTTCATTGATGCTATAGTTAAATGAAATCCGAAACCACTACACATGCTGGTTTTGTGCACATTTAAATGAAGTCACCGTCATTCCTTTCAGTTCAAACGTGTTTTCTTTTTAAAGCAAATTAGGCTAATCTAGTGTAATTAATGCGTGTTTACATTTTCTGTTAATCATGGCTGCACTGCATGTTGATCAAATGGAAAATGATTAAATGACAACCAAGTGATGGAGAAGAGTACATATATAACCAGAAATATATATCTATGTGCACCGATTGCACTTTAACTGCTCAGATATCTAGATTGCAGTGATGGAGACAAGATGTGCAGTCCCAGGAAATACAGTACAGTACCTTTTAGTCTGTTTGCATTATCTGATTTCCTTTAGTTAACAAGACAGACACAGTGTGTGCAAATAAACTACAATATCAGCAGGCACAGTTCACCCCTCACCTCATGAGAATTACAAAGCCACACTGAAAAATGCCAACCTAACAAAAAAGAAAACAAGCCACACTGCAACTGCAATTTCTTTTTTTGAATTTAACAATTCACCCGAGCCTCATGAGATGCGATCATGTATATAATGATGTGAGATGCAACAGTCACACTGCTGAACTGTCCCAGTTGACTCTAACCGCTCTCTTATCGTCAATGTCTGTTGTCATGGAGGCTTTCAAAATTACTCAACTCAAAAAGAGGTCATGAAACATTTAAACTGAAACATCTGTGTGTGTATTATTCCAGCGAAGCCCAAAAAACAGCATTTGTTGCATATTAATGTTAAGTAGCACATTAAAAAAAATTACACTAGTCTCTTGTTTTCCCCCAAAAATAAACAAAGCAGCAAATATTAAGGTTACGGCGAGGCACTAATGGAAATAACTGTGGCCATTTTTGTGGAGAATTTAAAACACAGAAAAGCGCAGCTTACAATTTTATAAAAGCACTAACATTCATTCTTCTGTTGTAGTGTGTGTATTATTTGCGGTGTAAAGTCGTTCGTGTCTTTTTATAGTCATTTTGGGGGTTTATGGTTTTATGTTGTCATAAAATGAAGTTGTTAAATTCAATATTTTTTATGTACTTTACATAAAAAAATGTCAGTAGGTAATTTGCAAATGGGTCAAAGATGAAAAGTTTCAAACATTGAAACAATTAAAGTTTAATCCAGCTTTATTTGTTTTAGTTTTTTTCTGAACATTAGAATTTGTCCTGTTTAATTTAGTTTTTTCTGATCAAAAAATAAGGACAATTTATGATGATTTACAGAAGACACACAAAAATGTTACTCAGTGTAGTAGTACTTCATAGATCAAAAAGTCTTGTCAGGCATATTAAGAACAAGAATCATTAGATGTCATTTAAGGATCACAGTGCAGCACCTAGAAACTAATTAACTGAAACTTCAAATTTTTAACAATCTTTGTCACTATCCATTAAACCACTAGGTTTTATCCATTTGCCAGCTATAAGATTTCAAAAACATAAAATATTATATTGTAAAATTGAAAATAGTACAGGTGGGTTGTTGACGTGACATGGCATTTTCACTGTCCCACAAGATAGAAATGAACATAATTAACGTTGCTGTTATTTAAAATGCTGTAAATCGTTAAACATTTATTTGTCCTACATAGAACTGTTATTAAAAAAGCTGCAGCGCTAATCGATTTTTTTAAATTTTTGAGACAAATATCAAAATTGTCCTTTGGTGTGACTGTCTCATGCACGGTTCAGTAAATTACTTTTACAAATGAAAAAAATAAAATGTTAATAAACACCTCTGGCATAATTGTTCAAGTGTCTATTTAGTAAATGGCAATCTTTTTTTTTTTCATCTATATATTTCTGAAAGTGTAGGAACTTGAGACATTTTGTCTCTGAAAACCACGTCCTCTGGTGTGACACCATATCCTAATTTTAAATCAGCCAATTCCAGAAAATACTTTTATTAGCTAAAGGACCCCATTCGTGGTCATGTTACTGAAACCCATGACATGTGCACATGGTCAATTTTTGTCTCAGAATTTTTCAAATATTGAATCTTTATGGAGCCACTACAAGAGTGTCACATTTGTTGTCCTTTGGTGTGACACCCCTAAATTATATTTTTTAATTAAAAACTGTATGTTAAACTACATAATCATGGAAAATTATGCAAATGTGTCCTGCAAACTACTAATGACCGGTTAGATTGGAATAGCAAGATCATTAATTGACACAAAAAGCTGAAATGTCCTTTGGTGTGACAGAAAATGTCCTCCAGTGTGACGCCTGTACTGTCACACCAGAGGACAAGGTCTCTTTAAGCAGCATTTTAAATAATTAAACAATATTTAACTTTTTTTATTCTTTTTTGATCATTTTCAATGTTCTTAAATGCAATAATTACATTAATGAAATTATTTTCTGATGTTTTTGCAGAAAACTTGTTGAAAAAGAATTGAGGAAGAGAAATTTCTGGAAGAGAGAGGACGCGGAAATATAGACAAAAAATTAACAGGGATCCACCAGAAAGGAGGAGATCCTAAGAGAACGACGCAGAAAGTAAATAAAATCAAAATGATGTCAAAATGAACAGCCATATAGTTTTTGAAAAATGAATTTGCATCTTAATATAGTTTGAATATCAATCATATTTAGCTGTGGGCTAGAAGAGTTTCAGTAACATACTGATTGAAAGAGAAAACATGTTGATATTGTTTGTATCAACGTTAAAACTTTCTTCCTCTTCTGACTTGTTCGAAATTAAATAGAAATACTTTAATAACTATAATTTCTGTCTATTAGTGTGATGTAATGTCCTGTGGTGTGACAGACATTAAACAACCACAGAATTGCTTTTATCTCAAAATATCTTATGATATAAATATGACTCATCTTAAAATGGTATAATTTTCAGCAGTTTTGAACAGATGACAGCAAAGTTTGTCTTGTTGTCAAAGTTTATCTTGAAATTGTCCAACAAGCCATGGCGAAAAAATGCTGTTAATTATAATTTCATATTAAATAAATAACACTATACGAAAAGAAGTGTCTTTTCTCTTATGCGATTTATATATTATTAAGAGATTTTTTTTTGTTAATTTTTGCGATGTCACACCATAGGACAATTTTTTGGTACAATTCAGTAAAAATGTAAAAAAAGAGAAAGAATTGACGAAGTTAGTGACCCTTTAAATTTTCTCAAAGATCAGACCTCACACAACATAAATATGCATTTTTTCTTCAAATATTGCCTTTTACGAAAAAACAAAACAAAAAACAAAACATTTTTTACTGGCTATTTGTCAAATACCCAGGTATTGAATAAGTATGTTGTTTATTTTTTACATAAATATATCTGTTAGGCTAAATGATAACAGAACATTATTTCACATACATTTTGCCTTTTGTCCCTCCACAAGTTATTTGAAATATTTAAGGGGTCATGAACTGAGAAATCAAAATTCCCCTGAGCTGTTGACATATAAGAGCTTGTTGTACTATAAAAACCATCCTGTAAGTTTCAGCCCTCAAAACTTTCTTGTTAATCTAAAAGCAGCTTATAATGAATTATACTGAATATTTTTGCATTGCTTTCTTTCTTATCCCAACGCTAGGAAAGAGTGGATGAACTTTATTCTGAATGAAGTTCAAGGCCCGCATCAGTAAGAATGTGCTCCTTTGTTCACTTAATTTTACTGCAGATTCGTTTACAAACAATGCACAATTCGACACAGGCTTTTTAGAAACGTTAGAACTAAAAGACAATGTTGTGTCCAACTATATTGGATCTGGCAGTAATGTCGCAACACACAAGTGTGAGTAACTGTTTTTATGACGTGGTCACTATTGTTTTGTCTGTTGTTACAGATCGTTTGACATTTGCTGAGTATTTATGTGTTTTTAACCTAAATCACAGCAACATTATCTATGAGGGGTGTCAAAACAGGACAGAAAATAGCCTAATACTTCTAAATGATGATGTATTTTTATGTAAAAACCTTGATAACATTATAAGTGGACCCCAGAGAACAGTACAATATAAAAGGGCAGTTCATGACCCCTTCAAAGTAGACACTTGCATTTATTATGCTTTTTGTGTATATTATAAAATCACTTTCGTAAATGTAATTTTATTGTCTCGTCTTTGACCCTAACACACATATTGTTTATGTCCTGTGGTTACACTATTGAAATGTTTATAGATCAGCTCCATTTACTTCCACTATGCCTCAGTGAAGTCCAAGACTTTTTTTGGTTTTTAAAAAAAACTGAGAAACAAGTAAAAAGTGGGACAAGACTTAGCTTAGCTAGTACTGAACCCATAACATTCCTTTAACCGCAACAAAAATGACTCCTTTGCAATTGCAAGCATGCATATAAATAAACTGCGATCCTTACTTCTGATAGATACTGTGGTTCTTTATTGTGCAGCTCCACTACCACATTGCACAGCTCCTTCTTGTGTTTCAACAGGCTCTTCAAGCATGGGTTCGAGCCCTCACGGATGGTCTGCTCAAACAGACATAAGGCTGGTTGGAAATAGCTTGAGCTTAAAAATGAATGCAATAAAAATGAACCATGGTAGTCAAAATCACACCTCTTTCTTCATGGTGGCACGGCTCTTTAACGGGACTCCTCTGATCCGTGCACAGGCGTCCATGATGTTGCGGTGCTGGACAGGAGGTTCTCCTCTCCTTGAAATGAAAAGAAAATACATTGTGAACATTTTCATTCTAGCTGCCAAAAATGCAATCTAATCTACAGTAGCTATGCTTACATTGCAGATTGATTACAAACCTTTATGTAAACACTTCAACCAATCTTAATGTGAAATTTTGATTGGATCAGAAAGAGTGCTGTAAGCCTAAAATAATAAAATCATGTGCATGTGAACACTTCAGTTTGACTATTTTCTCAATTTAAATGCAATTTTCACAAACGTGACCCTGGTCTTAAGTAGCACGGCAATATTTGTAGCAATAGCCAAAAAATACAATCTATTTTTCTTTTATGCCAAAAATCATTAGGATATTATTTAAAGATCATGTTCCATGAAGATATTTTGTAAATGTCCTACCGTAAGTATATCAAAACTTCAATAAAACTTTTCAATATTTATTTTTTGCACTGTCAAGAGTTCAGATTTTTTAACAAATAGTTGTATCTTTACCAAATATTTTCCTATTCTAACAAACCATACACCAATGGAAAGCTTATTTATTCAGCTTTTAGATTAGGTATAATCTTAATTTCAAAAAATGGACCCTTATGACTGGTTTTGTGGTCTGGGGTCACATATGTGCACTTCCATGACGTGTACGTATACGTACGTTTAAATCATATGAATGTGTGTAAGTTTAAGTTACTAAGTGGTCAGTGGAGGAGACTTCTAACATATATGTCAGCTTTCTTTTTTAGACAAGCCATTGTGGCAAAAATGTGAATATGGGCACTGCACTAGTTTTTTCTTTGGAATAATGCACATGTAAACAATTAAGTGAATCAAATTTCAACATTTACTGTTTATATAAACAGAACTTTTATAACCTGAAATCGACTGGATTTATTTGGTTTGAGGAAATTTAGTGCATGTAAACAGACCTAGTGTAAACAAGGTTTGATCCAAAAAATTTAAGAATTTGCTTAAGCTTTTGGGCCCCATTGATTTTCACTGCATGGCCAAAAAAAGATTTTTCAAAATGTCTTTTGTTGTGCTCTCCAGAAGAGCAAACACTTGGAACAACATGAAGGTGAGTAAATGATGACAATTTTTCATTTTTGAGTCAACTACGCCTTTGAATTGGATTATGGCGATCACATGACTTATGGGTAACATATGGGAATTCCAGCTGCTCCAGTAAGACAGAAACACAGGGGTGAATATGAGAAAACAGAGAAAAATTACCTAAACAGTGAAAGTTGAACAATCCGCACCTTTAGCGCTATACAGCCTACAGCAGGCCAGTTATCTTGGGCCATCTGTGTGTGTGCGGTAGACCAAAATGATTGAAAAATGTAGGTCTAGGCTATACGACGGCCCAATGTCAGGCTGTTATCACATTCTCACATAGCCTGAACCGAAACAGCGTGCAGGAGCAGTGAGATCTTATCTGTGCACTGCAGAAGCTTGCGTGAAAGAAGCAAAGAAGAATTTGAAACAGAATCTGATAAAGTAGAGAAAAGAATAAATAAGAAGCAAGTGTCACATGCAGATAGCTATCTCTCGAGCAGCAGTTTAGGTGAGTATATCCATCTTTCGTTGCGGGTTAATAAGGCCTCAGAGCTAAATCTTCCTACATGCTTGCTCAGACTAATTATAATACATCATTTGTGTACGGACTGACAAATATGTTTGTTCAAGGACTACGAGCTGATGGCATGTTTGTTTTTACTAGAGTGCCACAGTGCACGCCTACTTTTTCTGCGGTCTTGGTTTTGGGAGTATTTTTCCCACTTATTTTTCCCATAGGGATTTTGAAAGGTCTTTGTTAAAAAGTTATAAATCATGAAACAAAGCAGCTATGATGAGAACCACAACACCATACTACAGACTGTGTACGTAACAGCTTTAATGAGGGAAAGAACTACAATCCCATGAAGCACTGCGAATGATAATTGAATGAAAAACAACGGAGAAATACAAAACTAAAATATAAATATAAAACTGACTAAAAGATGTTAAACAGTAATACAGACGCAATAAATTTTATGTTTATTGCAAAATGTGCAAATATATTAGGGTTGTCACGATTCCTTGATTTCAAATAAATCCTAGACTGCAATTTGCCCGCTAAATACCGGAAGTGGTACATTTTTAGACCAAGGCGTTTTCCAAGGCTGCATGATATATTTAACCCATTTCAAAACAGTAATAAAGCATGATGCTATTGTGGATTCACAAACGCTATGATTCAATAGAATAAATATATGCAGGTTTAATACATGCGCATTGTTTACATACATGTTGGTAACACACATGGGTCTCAGAGCGGCTCTGTTCACAGGAAAAGCTGCTCCACACATTTCAATAAAGGCTCAAACCCTCACTCTGAGTTTACATGTTTTGATAAACACACAGAAACTTAAGATAAAAATAAAATAAGGAAAAATAATTTAAATAAAGAACTGTCCCAATATTAAAGATTAAGTGGACATTTGAATTAAATGTTGTTTAGTCAATATTAAACAAGGATTGGATCGCATTGTACAGTGTAAAAACAATCGTCAGGCCGTTGGGGCCCTCTGCAGGCATTTGTTATAATGTGCAATGTACATTAGCTCTATTGTTTTTAATACATTATGCATTTAACAGTTTTGTTAAGTAAAGCCATATTTGCTTTTGATACTTTATTTGAACCAATTATTACCACACTGATTTTATATATGTATTTTAAGTCATTTTAAAGTCTATTGTTCAGTTACGTCTATTTTTACTACCACAAAAAAAAAAAAAATGTATTATAATTATCTGATGACTTGATTAATCGTTCGAATAATCAACTGAATACCAAAAAAAATGGTTAGTGACAGCCCTAATTAAATACAAATATTTAAACTCGCCATTAAATCAAAATTGAAGTTTTTTGGTTTTTAGCATGAATATATAAGCTAGTGTGCTTCATAACAGTAACACAATTCGAATTTACAAAATATAAACATTCACAAACTTACAGTCTCTACCTTCCAATAAGGATCAACGATTTTGATCACCCTGCACTTCAGCTTCTCATCAAACTTTCTGTCCAATCAAATGCTCTCTAGAATCCAAAGAGTCCCGCCACCTACACTATAAATAGACGCTGAAACTATATAATAGTTTGGGATAGGGAACAAATCAGATAATGTAAATATGCTTTCCATTGGGGCTGGTCTTCGCGGCTGTGTACGGCTGCAGCGCACTTGTACGTAGCACGAAGTGGATCATGTGTGCGAGCAGACGCAGATCACATGAATTCTACACAGAATGTCATATTTTATAGTGATATGGATGAGATTGTGGCTGTCATACGCTGTCAACTGTGGCTTTACCAAGCTCAACGGCTCTGGCTCAAGCTAAAATAAACAAAACACTATTAGCCATTTAAAAAAGGGGGCGGGACAGCTCGATATGTGCCACCCTGTCTTCCTGTTTCAGCTGAAATTACGTCAAAAAATAGAATAACGCAGCATGTTTCAAAGCACTTCAGTGGACCTTTAAAGGAGAAGTCCACTTCCAGAATAAAGATTTACAGATAATGTACTCATCCCCTTGTCATCCAAGATGTTCATGTCTTTCTTTCTTCAGTCGTAAAGAAATTATGTTTTTTGAGGAAAACATTTCAGGATTTTTCTCCATATAATGGACTGATATGGTGCCCCGAGTTTAAACTTCCAAAATGCAGTTTAAATGAGGCTTCAAACAATCCCAAATGCGGTTGTAAACGATCCCAGCCGAGAAAGAAGGGTCTTATCTAGCGAAACGATTGGTTATTTTCATAAAAATAATACAATTTATATACTTTTTAATGTCAAAAGCTCGTCTTGTCTGGCCCGGACTCAGTTTTTTTCCGGTTCATGTTAGTGTATGTCGAAAAACTCCCATCTCATGTTCTCCCTCAACTTCAAAATCATCCTACATCGCTGTTTTACCTTTTTTGTTAAGGGTGTTTGATCTTCTTTGCATGTTTACTTGGCAAAGACTGGGTCGGTACTTCTGCAGCGATGTAGGATGATTTTGAAATGATTTTTGAATTAGAGAGAGAAAATACGATTGCAGTTTTTCTACATACCCTAACTGTCCTGAGTCAGAATACACAGAGTTCAGGGAGAGAAAGGCAAGACAAGCGTTTGACATTAAAAAGTATTTTAATTGCATTTTTTAAATGAAAATAACCGATCGTTTTGCTAGATAAGACCCTTCTTCCTTGGCTGGGATTGTTTACAGCCGCATTTGGGATCGTTTGAAGCTGCATTTAAAGTGCATTTTGGAAGTTCTGAATCGGGGCACCATATCAGTCCATTTTATGGAGCAAAATGCAGAAATGTTTTCCTCAAAAAACATAATTTCTTTACGACTGAAGAAAGAAAATCATGAGTACATTATATGTAAATTTTTGTTCTGGAAGTGGACTTCTCCTTTAAGTTCGTCTGGTGCAATTTGCTTGTTGCGATTCTCTGATCGGTGGAAATTTCATTGCAGAATTATGGATCATGTATTGTCTCACCAACATAAAGATAACTTGAAATAATACGGATTGAAGATTTCAACAAAAAAATAAAACACCAAAATAAAAATCATCATCATTTACACACCTTCAAGCTATTCCAGACCTGCACAAGTTTCTTTCTTCAGTTAAACACAAAAGTAGTTCGTTCTCCAAACAGGTGCTGGTAGCCAATGACTTCCATAGTATGAAAAAAAAAAAAAATACTATGGAAGTCAAAGGCTACCAACAATTCTTTCGTTACCAGCATTCCTTAAATGATCTTCTTTCTGAGACAATGATCGCAGAATTTTTACTTTGTGGTAAAATATCCCTTTAAACAGCTTTTTCGACCACAAAAGAAGACATTCTAAGAAATGTCTCAGTGTTTTTTGTCAATACAATGGAAGACAATGGGCATTTCTTCTACAGAAGGAGTAGGGGAAGTGGGGGAACTACCATTTTATCTTAAAGAGGTATGTTGCAACTGGTTGCAGGTTTTTGATGAAGCAGCAGAGCTTGATTTCTACCAGCCCAGAGCATTTCCACAGTACTGAACCTTGCTCAGTGCAGCTAGTCTTTCTGACTAAACCAGCGTTCACACCTGAACGCTGAAATAGGTCAGACTTTGATGCATTTCAGCATGACTGTGTGTGGGTGGGGACTGCAAAGGTAAACATTATTTCTAAGAATTCAGCACAGAAAAAGAGCACCAAGCCTGAACCCCCCAGCGGCGTCTTCATGAGAAAGAGGAGGACATTAACATGAGCAAGTGATGATGGCGCTGGCTGCTGCATGTGATCTGTGCGGAGAGCATCAGCAGGGTCAAATGATTTCCTGAAATCAACAGATGTTTATGAGATCACTGGCTGTTCCCAGCTTATAAGGGGAGTGGCTGTGTGCAAAACTTAATGCACATGATGCGATTCCTGTCATAAGACACTGATTTTAATACTTATCATTTGTAATACTGTCAAGGATGCTTCAAAAACGATCCATCACAATTCTCCAGCTCTGACAGCACCGCCAAACCGCCATTTGACTCCAAAAACACACGTTTTGAAGCGCTCACGACGTCAGTTAATCTGCAATCATGTATATGTCATATCTGATACTTATCTCTCATTTTTGGTTTGATGATTCATTTGTTTTCATTTTCAGGCTTAGCCTGGATAGGCATTATGAGCGTATTATCGCAGATTTTATTTAGGAACAATGCGTTTGAAAGGATTAACAGTAACATGTTTATAGTTAATGCTAAAGCCTGATGATGTCATTACAGACGCAGCTGGCTCGCGCATTAGCATCAGGCCTGTCACAACATCAGTCGTGATCCGCACCTTTGACAACATTCATTGGGTTTGTAACTACTCTGCGATACGGGATGAATGCTGGAAAATGACATACGAATGAAAATGAAGCGCGTCTCACCTTGTAGTGACAGAGCCGTGCAGTGGGCAGCTAGCTGCACTTACGTCCGTTCATTTCATGAAAACAAGACGAGCAGGCGAAAATAATCGAACCCAGAGCGGCGGCTGAGAGAAGATGAGCGCAGAGACAATGATGAGAGTATGATAAACTTGACAAACGAGCTAAATACGATTTAATATAGTATTTTATTGTTTTAAGATTATTTCTGTCGTCTCGTGATTTTTTTTTAGGGTAGATTACAATAAAAATAACAGGCTGGAAGTAACAATTTTACGAATTTTACCAAATAATTATGATGAAACATACATTTCTCTCTCTAAAAAGATCAAAAACTATTTTTGGAATTTTATATTTTTGTGTCAGTTAAGTACAGCAATTTTTTTTTCATGGTAACGCCACCTTCTCTGATTGGTGGAACTTTTTTCAGAATTATGGGTAGTGTAGTTCTGCACTGGGAATTAAGCTGTTAATCACACCTTGTGGCTTCTTTAGAAACGTATATATTATCACTTAACTCCAAGCTCATGGTAGATGTGTTTTATTGCTTAAAATCACTTTGTCTATGGAGAAAGTGGATATGTTTCTTAAATGGATGACTGATTCTAACACTTACTGTGTGATTCCTCACATTCATTTTTTACCAGATGTCTGTCTCCATCTCCAAACTTATTTTGTACCGAAATTACATGATCTTTATATGAAGTTTCAATAATTATGCCCCAGAGATAGTTTAATTGTAGGTATAGGTATAAATTGGCAAATTAATAACCATTATAGTCAGTTGAATATTATTTCATAAAGGTCATGGGCCCTGTGGTTTTGTTTTGCACTAGTAGATCGACACTTCCCAAAGTGTGAACAGCGTCCCCTGGTGGGCCATAGCTGTACTGCAGGTTGTACTGTTCTCTCTCTCTCTATCTATTTGTCTATCTATCTATCTATCTGCAAAACAATTCACTGTGTGGTTTCCAGATCTGTTTTTAAGCACAACTTCCCACCTTATTCTTCAATGCGGAAGTAAAGCTTATGGGTGAGACTTCCACAGTTCATTAGCCGCTATAGGGAAATAACAAGAACAATATAAATGTGCAGTAAACAGTAAAACTGTTTGCACTACAAACCAGTGTATTCACAATTAAGATAATACATTAAAACAATATGGTAAGACACACCAATTTGCAATATCAAGCTGAAAAACAAGCTGTTTTGTACAGCTAAAAATAGCTGGAAGCCGGACCCATAAAATTTACAAATTAGGTGGACAAGGCATGTTTTTATGATAATGTTTACAGAAAACGAATCATGATCCTTACCATAAGTTCATATAGCATTATTAAAAAAAAGAATAGTTTGTAATTCCATTGTGTTAATTCTATGGTGTGTTAATACATATTTAATGCACTTACAAGACCAATTGAAATGAATAAGTCAAACATTCAAGACACAAAGTGTACTGTGTATGCATTCAATTTTATTGAAGAAGGAAGATATCAACTGGCAGCGTTTTACCACCTCAAAATGTACATCAAAATCGAAACACTTATTTAATCAGGATACAAAAATACACATCTCAGTGACCTCCATATTGTAATAAATAGTTAACCATGCATCTACGATAAAAAGGCACAGAAAACAGTCACTTAGTAGTCATAAAAATTATCTACTACTTACCAAAATCATCCAGATATCAATACAAGTGGCTACCGTAACATTATATCCCAATAGTGAAAACACATACACATCAGTTGTTTAATCTTAATAAATATGCAAGTATTGTAAATATACCTATACATGTAGTCTTAAAAATGAAACTGTGCCATTGTAAACACAATGTAAACAAATGAAACTCACATCGCACTTCTCTTAACTGGATATAAATCATGTCAAAGATATGTTACCTTGCTCTACAAATTCCTCAAATGAATTTGTTTTCGAAAAACCAGGCAGTTTACAGCTTTACCTTTGCCATCGATAAGCCGAAGCCCACCGAAGTCACTCGCGTGGTGGCTTGAGAACTGATCTGAGGTTCATGTGATCATGTGCACATGTATTCAGTGTGGCATGAGAGGAAGACTGCACTTGTGTGATTTGAGTCTATTGTGAACAAATGAACTATACAGAGGCACCATATACAAGGTCGACCTGCTACAGCTGTCAAACAGAGATCATGTAAGGCCAATTAAACCGGGTTTCGGGCAGCTTCGTAGAGTTCTGGAAATGATCTTGGGTCTTTGGTCATGGTTCTAGCTAGGTGGGGAAATTACTTTTTGTAATGCGGTCACTCAGAAATGCTTATCTGAAAAGCATATCAGTACATTCAGCCATGCTTTCGAAATGGAGGTATGTGCACACAGGTTTCGATATTATATGACCACAACATGAACTGCATGAACTGCAACATGAAGTCCAGATGTCATTCTCTGCACAGTAAGTGGTAGTTGAAAGCATTAAAGGCACAGTTCACCCAAAAATGAAAATAATCTCATGATTTTCTCACCCTCAAGCCATCCTAGGAGACTTTCTTCTTTCAGATGAATACAGAGTTATTTTTAAAAAATGTCCTGGCTCTCCCAAGCATTATAATAGCAGTGAATGGGTGTTGAATTTTTGAAGTTCAAAAAAGTGCATCCATCCATCATTAAAAGTACTCCACACGTCTCCGGGGGTTACTAAAGGCCTTCTAAAGCAAACTGTTTGTGTTAAGTATCCATATTTAAAAACTTTACAAACTGTAAACTAAAAACAGTTAGCAGAAGCTAATATGGATATTTTAATTACATAAAGGAGGCCTTTATTAACACCCAGAGCTGTGTGGAGTACTTTTTATGATGGATGGATGCACTTTATTGGACTTCAAAATCTCAACAGCCATTCACTGCCATTATAAAGCTTGGAGGAGGCAGGACATTTTTTAATAAAACTCAGACTGCATTGATCTAAAAGAAGAAAGTCACAGACACCTAGAATGGCTTGAGAGTGAATAAATCATGGGGTCATTTGCATTTCTGGGTAAACTATCCCTATAAACTGGCCAAAATATTTCATAAAGAAATACGCAAGTGAAAGGGAATGTGTAAAACTTGATGCGCATCTCAATCAGCAGAGGTTTTTGCAGAGTTCTGCTGGCGCAGATTTCACGTGGGCCTGCCGATGGATTAAACAGCCAACCTGAAATGCCTACAGGCAGACGCTGAAACCTCAGTAAATGCTCGCTACTGAGAAAAGACGGGAAGCGAGAGACATTAAGTTGCCAATTTAACCGCAAACGGACAAACAACATGGATTGCTGAAAAAAGCAGGCTGCACTGTTGGCTCTCAACTGCTAGAAAACCATTAAGTTGCATGTAGCTAGCATAGAAATAAAAATACACTTATCAACTTTTATAAGAAGGGAGAAATGTTTGATTTTGTTCGTCCAGCATTATGCGCCCAATCAAACTGGACGGTATTAAGTTCATCTTTCAGTTGGTGGAAACTAGGCATACTGCGTAGATGCCAATATGGACAATGCCAAACGACATTAAATACGGGTTCACTTACAACAAGAATAAACATGGTTTGTGCAAACCACAGTGTGTGTTGTGTGGTGAATTATTGGCTGGCGAGAGCATTAAACCATCAAAACTCAACTGACATTTAGAAACCAAACACACAAGCTATAAAAAGTGTAAATCACACTTTTACTGCTTGCGTATTCACCAAATTGTCAGTTTGTGATAATATTAAAGACGTTTAAGGACATTTTCTTGTTTCTTTGTGTACAATAGACTCTTCAGGCCAAAGTTTGGCGCCATGCGATGTTATAATTATTACTGATTAATGAATGCTGTGATGAATTCACTCTCATTTTTAGTCTCATCATTTGATAATACTGCCTAAACTCCCACTGAACTCTTCAATTGTGTATTTTTCTTTTTAAAAACATCCTGCTCGGTTCCACCCAACCAACCGAACCCGGTCCTCCATATTTGTTTGAATCTCACGTCAGGTAAATTGTGGCTAGAATTGGATTTCTCGGTTGGGAACACCACATCTTTTCCGACTCTCGCTCTGTGTATATATCAAGTACTCCTTTGATGTTATCGAACACCCTCTAGAGGAACATTATAATATAACATAAACTAAAATCCACTGTTATGAGTCCCATGTGCACCGTTGGTCGGGTTGGCTTGTGTAGAACTACGTGTAGCTCCGAGCTCGAAATTTTCCACTTTGCGGAAAAAATAGAGGCACAACAGTTTTATAGTCGGTGTGAGGAAACATCCAGCCGTCTAGCAAATTATCCTGGAAGCACGGTTTGACAGGATCAACGATTTGCTTATGGAAGATTTATGAATTTTGGAGAGAGAGAACATGGCATGATTCGTCTGACCCAAAGTCCACCTTAATCCAAAACCGAAAGAAGTGTGTGAAGTTTATCTTTTTTAGTTTTCCATGGAAAAACCTCACGTCATAAAGCTTCGTAGAGAAGAAATGTATCAAAATAAATACAATATTGCACCTTCCATAGAGTACAACAGCACTTAACGTGTAAAGGCGATTACTAAACAGAATAATTCACAAAGGTGTTATGGTGCTCTATACACAAATAAATGTGTCATCCGATAATATCGTGTAAGCGTTCTATTATACAAAGGCTTTACTCGTAACTGGAGTTAACAGTTTAGACTTTTTAAACGTATATACAGTGCATATATTAACAAACAAACGATCTCTTATACCCTGTAATGCCACCGACCAAATGTAGATGATCCTATCGAACTTGCACTGGGTTCCTGAACTCAGTAAATATCAACTATGTTGCAGGTCAACTGCAATTTCTTACTCAAAACAATAAAAGTCCTATTTCAACTAATGTATAATAAGAAGAAGTTTGAAGCTACAAAGAGTCGTCGTGTTCATGTGTTTCTGAACCGTTTTTGAAGACAATTTCCAACGTTTTAGAGGGCAAACGAAACTTTTTGAAGAACATTTCGCTTTAAAAACCAGGGGACATTCGCTTTGGTACTTACTTCACCGACCTACCTAAGATTAAAACGTTTCTTAGCGATAAAGCTCATCTGACAATAAATATGGCACATGACACCGCTTTTGACACGAGGTTTCCATGCAGACAGATAAATAGAAATAATAAATCAGCAGTCTACTTTGACCAAAGGGATGCTTCAGTAGTAACAAATGGCGTTATACTAAATTCATATAAAACTTGTTCAAGTGTTAGTTTGTACAATAAAAAACAAGACGCAGATCATGCAGTAAAACAGCTATCCAAATATAGCAAGCATACCATGCATCAGTATGTCACTGGCGAAGGAAACCCCTTTTGACCTTTCCTGGACTGCAGCGGCGCACTAGGATGATTGCCGTTTGATTGCGATACCCCAGCAGTCTTTTTCCCGTCTCCTTAAAATGTAAACAGTGCTGTCAAAAGCAGAATATTGCTGACACATCACATCGCCCTCCTATTGTTGCCATCTACCGCAAGGCAAAGAGCCAGCGAGCTACTCAGAGGCCGTGCGCTCCTCTCGGGTTTGGAAGTCCTGTTCTGCTACTTGATTTGGAATCTGTTAAAGAGGCCGGAGGTCGCGTGCACGATGAGAATTGCATACCTGATTGTGCCGTCGATGCGATAGGTGAGGAATGGCTTTTCTATGGGTCTAAAAGTCTCGGAACGCAATCCTTGTCGTTTTGGCACCAGCGCTTGCTCTAAAACAAACATTCCTAGCTTTTCTACAAGCTATTCCTACAGAGATCCACAAAAAACCAAAGCGCTTCCCACACCGGAGCTCCCGCTTCAACTCCTCTTCGCTCACGAACGGAATGTGTGTTGACGTCTCTCTCACAGGTCCACCATCGAACTCTTGGCCAAGTCCTTAGTTCCCTGGAGAATTCTCTTCATATGACCCACCTTCGAGATCCCCAGATCCTAGAGGAAGCAAACAAACAGAAGTGCACTCAGAATGAGCCGTTTCCAGAGCTCACACCTGTCCGACAGTCTTCAGGAGTTCAGCTCACGTCAAAAGTTTTACTTGTTGCATTTAATTACTTTCTGATTCTTTTAGGTTTTTGTTTTGTGGAATAAAACACTTTTATTGCACTACAGACATCATAAACCAACTAAGCTGCAGTTTAACCCAAGTTTAAACCAGAAGCATCAAAGCACTTCATTTTAGTGTCTTTGCTACACAAGTTACAACTACTACAGTAATAATGGCAAATTATGCATAATTACAAGCAACCATCCCTAAACTCTAAGCGTAAGGCTATAGTAAGTACAGGTTTTAGTACTGATTTGTCTAACTACACTATAAGAGTGACACCTTAAAATTAAGTTCAAAGTCAAATGTAATTTGAAAATGTAAACAAATAGCATTTAAATATTTTATGTTTCACGCAACAGAATTTGACCGAAGAAAATGGCATGTCTGTATTATTTTGTAGACATCGTTAGCATTTTTACAGTAATCAATAATACTCACTCATTTTTACAGTAAACAATAATACTCACATTTCATAAAGGGTAATGATCAAGATGATCAACCAGCTTTGTTACATCTGTTACAATGTCAGTTGTGTACATTGCTGGGTAGATTACTTAGAAATTGTAATCTGTTACTGATTCCAAATTACACAATAAAAATTGCAGTTAGTAATGTAATCCAATACTTTTTGATTACTTTTGCTCTAACTCATTTATCACATTAATTTAAATAGGATAATCTTGCACCATATTGATCTAAAAATACAAAGAGAGGAAATATATTTAATTTATTGAAATTAGAGATCATTAAAGATTTTCTGGTCGACTAGTAGTCGTTCATTTTAAGCATTAGTCAACTATTAGTCGCACGTTTATTAATAAACCATATAAATCATAATAATTAGCCTTTAATTGTCTAAATAGCCGAATAAGCGCACCGGCAGATAAAATATTTCTGAATATGTCTGGGAAAAACAGCAAGGAGACTGCATTAATGTTTTAATAAATTATTTATAAACTAGCGCTTTCTTTGTTTTCGGCTTGAAAATGAAGTTGAAAATGAAGATGGTGACACTGAGTATGTTTACATGGACAACAATATTCCGATATTAACATGATTAAGACAATACTCTGATTAAAAATCTACCACATAAACTGAGATTTTTGATTACCTTAATCTGGCTAAAGTCATACCTGGAGTAAACACAAATCAAATTAAGAAATGTGGAGTATTGCTATTTCAATCGCATTATCAAAGTTCAGTATAGACATGTACACACCTTAATCACATTATTACACTCGTGTAGGACTTTTCGCTGCATTTCGCGACAGGATAGAAGCACAGCAGTGGTCAACCGTTTGACGGCAAACAAAAGAGCACAGCTTTATATAAGAAGGCACATTCAGACTCATTTTTCCCACTGGTCGCTCTTTTGTGACTAACGTTCTCAGTTGGTTGCACGAGCATATGATTTTTTTATTTTTTTGCTACAACATGGGATTAATCAATGCTCATTGCTGATGAGTAGCTTTTCTTTTATCATATTTATAGTTATATGGTAACATGTGGTTAACACTCAACCCGTTCTTTTTCATCAGTATTATTTCTGATTTGAATTTTGTAAACGGGAATTCCTCTTTTGCGGGCTTATGATGCTTTTCCCTTTCACTTTCGAATTCGGGATCTTGGTTTTGCTTACATCTATAGGCTACACCTTTCAATTTTAAGATTAAAACAAATGATTAAAAGATGGATTCATTATTTTTAATTAAAAAGCACAACAACAATAAAACAATGACTAACTAGCTTACATAACATTTATTAATTAACAAAAATGAATAAGACGAGGCATACGTCACATGCTGCATTATATGCTAACTAATAAATTACAGGGCGTTTAGCAAACACTAAGGAATCAAATAAATAAATAAAAATAAAAATTCCTAAGAAAACTGACTGCTGTGGGACGGCTCTGAAACGCGAGCTGTATGAAGCAGACGCTTTGGAGCAGCGCAGAGCATGTACTCACACAAATGCGACCACGTCAAATTTTAACTCACACATTCTCAAAAAAATGTCGCATATGCGACCATTTTGGTCGCAGCCCAGAGCCCTGACTTGGTCCAAGTAGGAAACGATGATGCAAATATAGCGTGACAAATAATTAACTGCACTTGAAGCTTTCGTAACATTAAAAATGAAACACCCAAAAGTCTATTTAGTACCATAACGAAGACGAACTGTATGTTGATACGTGAAATTCTGGACAGAACGTCGAATAGCATCGCGTGGGGATGTAATTATGCGTATCATTAATCAATCTATGTATTATAACATGTAAAACTGGAACATGAAAGGAATATTCTAAAAGCAACTCATGTAAACACCTTAATCATAATCTTATTCAGAATAAGGTAAATAATTAGATTACTGGTATCCATGTAAACACAGTCACTGACTCATCATCTCTGCAGTAATGGACGCGTCCGTATGCATGTTTCATACAGATTACATAATCTAAGAATATTTGTTTTCTATTTGAATTGGTTCATTTGAAAGCAGACATTTCACTCTCTATAGATATATTTTTCATGTCTGTAAGGCAAATATACACAGAGTTTTGAAGTTTCGCGCTCAAGTTCACAGAAGCCGAGATGTCAGCAAACGCTTCCTGTTTAATTTTACAAAAGCGCAACGTTTTGTTATTGTGAGTGCACATGGATAAAAGTACAGTCTTTACAGATTTGAAAGATGATTACTCTTATCTGTATGACCAAAAATGATGGAGTATTTTAAGAGCAAGTGACTGCAGCTCCTCCATCTGTCATGCACTATTCAGCTTCCACACTTTGAATAGCGCACATTTTCTAGGGGCCATGTAGAGTTGCTACTACATATTACCAGCTGTTAACGATCCATCCGTCACGGACTGCATGCTTTTTTTTTCTGACTTTTTGATTAGGACCAAGCCGCTTCTAATCGACTAACAGTTGGTCGACAATTAGGGGGCAGCCCTAGTAATTAACAACATCAAGTGCATTAAACATTATATTACAGCAAAAATTGTGCGTGACTTTAATAAAAAAAAAACTAATTATTAATTCAATCATAAAATTGTAAAATTAAAATAATTCTTTTTTTAAATGAAAAATGACCATGTGAACAATATGTTATCAATAAAAAAAGTAACTAGTCTGAATACCAGTTTTTTTACAAATGTAATATAATCTAATTACAACCCTAGTAAAAAAGTAATACTGTATATTTAAAATACATTTATTTCATACTAAGTATAGTTCAGAAAACATACTTACTGATATATCACATATAAAACATTTAATTAAGCTTTATTTGGAGTACTGCTTGTGCACAATGCACATTTTTTAATATTAAGCCTAAAAATGTGTTTTAATGTCACTACTGATGAGGATTGTATGATTTTTTAATAATATCTGTCATTAAATGCAAGATATGTAAAGTGTATCCGAAGTATACTTGCAATAGTTCTACTGTAGCACAATCAAATTTACTTCAATATATCTTTAGTTGGACTTCAGCACTACTTGTGGCCAATGAAAGTGTATTACAAAATGAGTTGTTCCAATTTAGCAGACTTTAAGTATACCAGTTTAGTATACCAAAAGTACAATTGCAGGGTATTTTTAAGTACATACATACGTAAAGTATTTGTAGTGAACTTAGCATGAAATAAATGTATTTTAAATACATTTTAGTATATTTATTTTTCACTAGGGAAGTACTTAATTTTTGGAATCTATGTAATCCAGACTAATTGGTTACTACCCAACACTAGCAGTATTTGTAAATATACAATGTATACTCTTCCTCACACCAAAATATTCTCTTTATTTGTTAGCAAAAGTCAGATGGATGACGTAAAATTCCTCATCTCGTAAACCCCTCGGGGGATTTTCTGAAAAGTATAAATCATTTTTCCGCTTTTATCCCTGCTCACAGACATTCGGATCGAGTTAAGTGCATTATGGGCGTTGACGTTTCCCTACGTTTTGGCAATATGAACACTATGGCCCTTTTTCTTTAGTCACATATCACTGTGTTTCTTTCTACTTTCTACTACATGGACATCCAAGTTTTATCTTGCCAGTGGTGAATTACACCTTTAAGCAAGATTATTAGTTCAAATATATGCTATGTGAACAGGGAGTCCTAAATGTGTGTTTTGCAGTATTGACAATACAATTATGTACAACCAAAGTCAGTAATTTCCATAATCATTTTAAACTGACCATCATTCAAATTGTCAGTTTAAAATAATCATGGAAATCCCTGACTCTGGTGTCTCCCTAAAGTATAATGAAACCATCTAAGTAGTAGGTTTGAGATAAAGCCGCAGAAAAAAGTGACATCTAGTGGCAGTCAGGCTAATCTAAATGAGGCATCACGCAGATACAGATTCATTTTTGTTGAAGTAAGTTTCCATTTAAGCAATTTGTGTATCTTATATGCTATTATTTTAATTATATATTGCCATTATATTGGTCATATTTCCATCAGCATTACATTACAACACCAAAATCAGTTAGGAAACCCAACAACCCCGGTTAACCTTAGGTTAAAACTATGCAGCTGATCCAAAGACAGCAAATGTCACGATACCGCTTGACTGGTTTACAGCTGAAACACTCAGATCTATTTATGTCCCAATTAAGTTTTCAAAATATGTTTGAGGACATCCCTAAAGACAGAATGAGGTCAGACCAGATAAATGGCAGGGACGTTTGAAATGGGGGGGACATAACAGAGGCGTAAAAATGGCACAGTCCAAGGTTCACTAGTGCTTGTGATAAGTGTGACCAGAGCGCCTTAACACATACACATTCAGCACTACACAACACTGAGCTGCTTTCACCAACCTACTAGAAGGTGTGATTCATGAGGGTTTATAAAGCATATTGAATGTATTATGACTTATTTATATTTCTTCAACAAGTGCACATGAAAGCATCATTGGGTTTCTGTTAAGGATGTTTATAGTGCTCTATCACTGTGCTAATTCAGGTGATAATCCTAGACAGGTTTATTGTTTAAAATAGCTCCACTATACAGCTATAACCGATAAAACACTGTAAATGAGGCCCATAATTGCAACAGTCTCAGGAGATCTGATCACAAGTGAGCAGCAATAAAAATAGATGTAAATGGTCTGTTTTGGGATTTGATCACTCAAACTTCATGTGGAGAAAAGTACATGACAATATTGCATTTGTAGTGTTATTATATTATATTATATTATATTATATTATATTGTTATGTAGTAGTTCTCAACTGGTTTTGTTAAAAAGTTGACATTTACCTATTCTGACTATGCACTGTTTTATGTTTTTAATTTGCATTTCAGAAGAGACCTGTGATTTGGGTCACAAGCCACTACTTGAGGGTGACTGTCATGCAGTTGAGGTCAAAAGGTTAAATACAGCTTGCAGAATCTACAAAATGGTAACTATTTTACCAAAATAAGAGGGATCACACAAAATGCATATTATCATTATTTTTTTTATTTAGTACTGACCTGAATAAGATATTTCACACAAAAGACATTTACAAAAGAGTGTGGGGGGGGATTTGAAGATCAGGGTAAATTTAACTTATTTTGTCTTCTGGGTAACATGTAAGTACCTTCTGAAGCGTAGTACTAAATGAAAAAAAATATGATATTTAGACAAAATAAGAAAAATGTACACATCTTCATTCTGTTCAAAAGTTTTCACCCCTGGCTCTTAATGCATTGTTTTTCCTTCTGGAGCATCAGTGAGTGTTTGAACCTTCTGTAATAGTTGCATATGAGTCTCTCAGTTGTCCTCAGTGTGAAAAGATGGATCTCAAAATCATACAGTCATTGTTGGAAAGGGTTCAAATACACAAAAATGCTGGAAAACCTAAGAATTTGTGGGACCTGAAGGATTTTTCTGAATGAAAACAGGCAGTTCAACTGTTCAGAACAAACAAGGGACTCATGAACAACTATCACTAAACAAAAAAATAAAAAAAGAATCAAGTGTATATAAACTTTTGAACAAGTTCATTTTTACAAATTCTAATTATAAAAAATAAAAAATTATAAATTCTAATTATAAAAACTATTATTTTCTCTTGTGGAGTATATGTAAACATATTTTATGTAAAATATCTTATTTAGGTCAGTACTAAATAAAAAATAACATGCATTTTGTATGATCCCCTTATTTTGGTAAAAATGAACATTTTGCAGATTTTTTTTGCAAGGTGTATGTAAACTTTACTCAACTGTATGCAGTGACACAAATTAAGTATAGTGAATACATATGTGAAAATCATTAGAAACACATCTGAAATTAATATAATAGAGATATTTGTCTGTACCTGTTTTTACCTTATACCATCTTGTCAACATGCAGTAACACTGTGATAAAGTGAGTGACACTACTGATCAAAAGTTTGGGGTCAGTAGGAAGTTGTTCTTTTTTTAAAAAGAAATTAATACTTTTATTCAACAAAGATGCATTAAATCGACAAATTAAATCAAAAGTGTCAACAAGGACATTTATAAAGTTGCAAAAGATTTATTTTTCAAATAAAATGTGTCATGGTTTTCACAAAAATATGAATCAACATCTAATCAGCAAATCAGAATGATTTCTGAAGGATCATGTGATACTGAAGACTGTAGTAATGATGCTGAAAATTCAGCATTGCTTCACAGGAATAAATTACATTTAAAAATTATATTAAAATAGAAAACTGTGCATTTAAATTGTAATAATATTTGTTTTTTTCTGTTTTTACTGTATTTTTGATCAAATACATGCAACCTTCTTTCATTATTACATTAACATCTTACCAACCTCAAGTTTTTGAACAGTGGTGTATGTAGACAAGAAAGTTGTGATGTGCCCGAACAGTGAATCTGTATTTGGAAAGGCATGAATATCGAATAACGTGTTCTACGGCCACTTGCTAGTGGTAGCCTGTTACATTACAGGACATAAAACTTCACTTACCACATAAACAGAGTAAGGAGAGATGACTGCTAGGACAATGGCGAATGATTTTCAGATCCTGAGCACCATCTAATCTTGTAAAATGTGTGGTAAGTACTGCCGCTCCGTAATATACACCAATCTTGAAAGTGAAAGTAAAAAGCGAGCGCACATTCAAATGCGATGTCAATGCCTCGCATATTAATAGCGGCTCCCTGATTTCTACAGTTTATATACTGTGTAATTACCCAACAATTACCTCCCATCTCGTATTTATTCCCTTTAGGGGTTCCGTAGTACACATCATTTCCTTTCCGAACACAGTATTTGATCACTTACGATCAGATCACCTGAGAGCATGTTCATAGCAGGTGTAAACAGGGCCCGATTTGCTCACACACACATAAACATGTTGACTGTACTCATGAGCTACACAGAGGCATGTCTGCGGAGCTGCCCATCCCACAGTGGCATCTTCAGAGCCCTGCTGGCGTCTCTCGAGCCTAGCCGACTTAAGTTAACCCTACGTGCTTTAGGCGGTTAGTCGTGTAAGTATTCGGAGACCCGAACGACACTTGCACAGAGGAAGCCAAGCAGAGCAGTGCAGCACAAAATAGCAAACAGGGTGACAGGTAAGATGACAGAGAGAGAGAGGAAGAGAGAGAGAGTCAAAGAGCGAGATGGACAGAGAAAGAGCGTTTCGGTTGTTCTGAGGGACATCGTGAGGCACAGAAAGGGGTTGTGTGTATACCTTGAGGTCTCTCCTCTCCAGGTGCAGGAGCTCGGAGCCGCGGATGTCGTGGCGGATGAAGGTCTCTTTGTATTCTCCCAAGCTGAGCTGCTCCAGCCAGGCGGCCACCTCTTCAGTGCCCCACCTCTGAACTACACAAGTACAGAGCGAGAAGCCCCCTTCAGTGTCCAAGCCCCGTACACTCGCAGGACACAAGCAAACAGGGTCAGGCCAAGAGGAGGAACAAGTCAAAAACAACCACAGAAGGAAAAAGGGGACCAAAAAAATCAAACAGGAAAGAGAAGACACAGAGAGAAGTGGCGGCAGCAGCTGGCAAAGAGAGGGTTAAACAGGTTCGGTTTGGTCACTGGCACACCCGGAGGCGTTTCTGGCATGCAGGTTATCACAGTGGCACGTCCAACATCATCCCATTAAGAGCAGACACAGAGACAGGAGAGAGAGGAGGAGGAGGACGAGGAGGAGGAGGAGGGAATGGGAGGCTGAAGCCTGTGCGACCTAACGCCCTGCGCTCGGATCGGATCGTCCGCTGACAGGACAAAAACACACTGCACTCGGTTGTTGTTGATGGCGTGTTAAATCCCCGAAGCAGACCAAACTACCTTCAGTTTAACAGTGTGGACGCATGCAAATCTGTTATGACTTTCGCTCTGGATAAACACGCCTGAAAATGTCACAGAATATGATGGGTTATATTTTGTAAACAGGTAGAGAGCCTATTTTGATCCCCTTGCAATCCTTTTTGGAGAGTATGTACTAAGTATGCACTATCCTCAGAAATCTGGTCTGTTTCAACAAGGATTAAAGGTGATGTGTGTAATTTTTTGGATATGTGCAGACAACTCCAGGAAGAATAAGTCGCGGATAATGGCATCAAATCTGCACTAATAAATAATCAATAATCTGCACTAATATATTTGCATTATTATTATCATTATTATTATATTAATAATTATAATTAATATAGGCTAAATCTGAAATTGAGTTTTGAAATTACCTATTTACCAGCTAATATGAAGTCAAGAAATCAAATATTTTAGATAACTCCGCCAATAAAGACACATATAAAAAAAATTATCTTGGGCACATTAAGTGTATTAATGTTGATGATATCTTATTTGATGATATTAATGTGTAAAATACACATTGCACATTTATAAATAACAATAATAATAATAATAATAATAATAATAATAATAACAATAATGTGTGAAATGTGTGAAATATAATATTATACTTTATTATTAATATTTATTAAAATATATTTTTCCACTATTATGATAGTTTTGTTTTTGTCATTTTTACTATTACTATTATTATTAATGTTGAACTTAATGTGTAAAATATACATTGCACATAAACTAATAATAATAATAATAATAATAATAATAATATGTAAAATAAATAGCATTTATTATTATTATTTTTTATATATATATTTATATATACACACAAATAAATGTTTGCCAATTTTTGGAGGCTTTAAAATTATTTTTCATCATTATGAAAATTTCATTTTTTATTAATGTTATTATTACTATTATTATTATTATTATTAATGATGATATTAATGTGTAAAATATAGATTGTACATAAATAATAATAATAATAATAATAATAAAATAATAAATGTGTATAAAAATGCATCATGTGTAATGTGTAGTATATTTTATTATTATTTTTAATGTATACATAAATACATTTATTCCAATTTTTGGAGGCCAAAAAGTTTTTTTTCTACCATTATGAAAGTTTTGTTTTTGCTATTTTTATTATTACTATTATTATTATTATCGATGATATTCATGTGTAAAATATACAGCATATTTTATTATTATTTTTAATATATACACAAATACATACACAATACACAAAATGAGTTTTTTCACCATTATGCAAGTTTTGTTTTGTTATTTTTATTATTGCTATTATTATTATTGTTTTTATTAATGTGTAAAATATACATTGCACATTAAATAATAATAATAATTTGTAAAATATATAGCATATTTTATTTTTATTTTTAATCCATACACATACATTTGTGCCAATGTTTTGAGGCTAAAAAGGTTTTTTTCACCATTATGAATTTTTTGTTATTATTATTATTATTATTATTAATGATTATATTGTGTAAAATGTACTTTGCACATTAATAACTAATCACAATAATAATAATAATAATAATGTGTAAAATATATAGCATATTTATTTTTATATACAGAGATTTTTGGAGGCTAAAAAATGTATTTTCACCATTATGAAATTAAAAAAAAAAATAAAAAAAAAATAAAAAACAAAATGTTTTTGGGCATGTGTCATTCCGACAGTCTTTTCCTGTCTAAATGGTCCTGGTCAGAATGAGTTGCACTGTAAACCAGACTTTAAGAAGAAACTTTCTATGTTGACTTCATAATGAATAAACACTGTGGCTCTTTCTAAAAATTGCTCTGTTTGTTTGCGTGGCTCAATATGTCAATGTCTGCTTCAACCAACGGGATGAGTCTGGGGTGGGACTATCAGAAGGAGCGTTTAGGACACCTGTTCAGAAAACAATCATTATTTGACACATTTCTGTTCAGTGCTGCCAGTGACAGGAATTACACACTTCACCTTTAGGAGTAACGTGTAGCAGTATGACATGTTTGGGTTTGTGTTCCCCTTCTGTGCGGTACACCTTGGTTTGTGCCTGCTGTTCATGTGTAGACACATGGACTGTTTCTGACTCACAGGACAACATCATGACCAGAGGAGTGCAGGGGTGCTCATGGATGGTTGGGTTGGACTGAGGACCATTGGACATGAACAGAAAGTCCTCTCAGAAGAGGATGTACAGTACATGCTGTATGGCGCTCTATAGCATCATGTCACTGCCTCCATGGGCCATCACTTCCTTTAACAGTTCCCCACACTGTCAGCAGTCACGAACAATTAAACAATTTTTTTACAAAAATAAAAAACAAGTTCAGTCTCAGTGTCCTGCTTTTGCATCTTTTCCAATCAAAACAGCAAAATGTAACACTAAAACACTTTTACAAGACTATGAATGCAACAAAACGTGAGGCATCCATGATTTTAGTGGCCGTCACATGTGAGGATATTCAAGTCTATGTAGACGCACACACACACACACACACACACATACCTGACTGTGGGCTGGACTTCTTCGGGGCTTTCTCTTTCTTGAACTTTGGCACTATGCGAAACATGCCACTCCGACTGTTTCTTTTTCCGTACTCGAGCGAGTGATCCTGTCTCACACAAAATGATCTGTCAGGCTCAGAGTCAAAGAACCACAAAACACTTACACGCACACTACTGTTGAAAAGTTTGGGGTCAGAAAGATTTTTGAATGTTTTAAAAAATCTCTTATCCTCAAAAATGCAGTAAAAACAGTAATAATCTGAAATAGTTGTACTATTTAAAATAACTGTGTTCTATTTTACTATGCAATTTATTCTGACGATGTAATGCTGAATTTTCAACATTCATTACACTAGTCTTCTATTTTTTTTCTTTTTTATTCTTTAATAGAAAGTTCTAAAAGAACAGCATTTATTTAAAAATAGAAATTTGTGTAACATTATAAAAGTCTTTACTGTCACTTCTGAATGCACTTTGCTAAATAAAAGTATTCATTTATTTAATATCTTATTTTTATTCTATTATTATCTATTCTAATTCTATTCTTTAAAAAAATACTTTCCCTTTCAGACTTACACTTTATTCATTTACCTACTTGTTTTCTTAAAAAAAAAAAATAATAACACTAGCATCTCTGTTCTTTTTGTAAGGCCTCTAACAATAGCTTGCTTTTTCTTTTTCTATTCTGTTTTATTTATTATAATTAAAAAACCCTTGCTATGTGTACTGTGTTAGGCTAACTGTTTTCATTTTAATTTTAAATATTTATTTATTTATTTATTTATTTATTTTCATTTTATTAGTTTTTTAATCGGTCTATATCATAATTTTAGTAAGGTTTCCTTGGCAACTAGCTGATTTTTTATTTTTTATTTTATTTGAATATTTTTTTATCACTAGTCTTTTGGATTCTTTAATAAATAGAAAGTTCAAACAGGACAGCTTTTATTTAAAAACTAATATTTTTTAAACATTATGTCTTTACTGTCACATCTGATCAACAAAATGCATCTTTTATAAATAAAAGTATTAATTTAATATCTTACTGACCCCATACAAGTGTTATTTTAGCATCGTTGAGATATACTTATTATAGTTTTTAATTAATAATTTCAATTCGTTTTTATACTTTACATTTTCATTTTAATTTTACAGATTTAGTCATTTTGTTTTCTTTCGTCATTTTTATTAGTTTTTTAAATAGGTCTATAAAATAATTGCAATAACTTTAAGAAGGTTTCCTTGGCAAATAGCTGAAATAAAATAAATGTAATTTTTTACAAATATTTTATTATTATTATAACACTAGTCTTTACAAGGTTTTTTGTTTTTCTTTTTCGGGATTCTTTAATAAATAAAAAGTTCAAACAGAACATTCTGTTTCATTTTAATTTTAAATATATTTTTGTTTTGTAATTTTTATTAGTTTTATTTTTCTTTCTTTTTTTAAAAGGTCTATAATAATTTTCTTTGGCAACTAGCTAACATAAAACAAGTCAATTTTTTTTTATATTTTATTATATTATTATTTTTTATGTTTTATTGTTATTAATTTTTTTTCCAAACAACATGTTTTTAATTTTAGGTTTTAGTTTTAGTTAAATCTGCCCCGTATATATATTTGAATGGTAGTGTATGTACACTGTCAGAAAAAAAAGATACAGTTCTGTCGCTGGGGCAGTACCCTAAGGTACAAAAATAAAAAGGTACATGTTTGCACCTTACCTAGTCCTAAACTGCACATATCAGTGCCTTAAAGGCACATTTTAGTACTTTAAAAGTACATATTTGTACCTTCTCAATTTTGTAACCTGTAGGGACCAATTCTTTCTGCTGCTCTCAGTTTCTGTAGGATATGCTCACCTCCTCGTCATTGGGCTGTAAAATGTGGTAGAGCCATGGGATCTCAGCCAGCTTTCCCAGTTCAACCTCAACACTCTGCAGGGCACTGGACAGCAGCTCTTCATGTGGAGGGTCCAGTTGCTAGAGAAATAAACTCACAGACTGAGTCAGCGCTTACAGAGAGCTCACTGCTCACAAGACAAGCCACAGTCCATTTCCAGTGGGTTTTTTTTTTTTATTTAGTGGACTAGCCATACACAGCCGGTATGGTCATTCTGGTGAAGGAAAATTGTATTGCTTGAAAGTTGCCCTGTTATAGCTTTAGACTCTATGTTTCATTTAAAGGACTAGTTCCCCCGAAAATGACAATTTGCTGAAAATGTACTCCATCCAAGCATAAGCTTAGTATTAGATGCTTCTCCTAAGATGCCTTCAACATATATATGAAAAACAGATGTAAGACTTTATTTGCTCTGCATCTCAGTGCTGTTTAAGATCAATAATATAATAGAGATGTCAAAAAGATCTCATTTGTGATTATTCATTTTTGTGGGGACCTACTTTGCAGCATCTTTATGTCTTGCTGAATGAAAATGAGCTTACAAGCATTAAATCAACTCACCAATGGCACTCGTCCTACTAGCAGCGACTCCGTCTCATTGTGCAGGGCCTTCACGGTGCTGGCCACCTCAATGGCAGTGTTTCTTGTCAGGCTCTGAGGAGAACAGATGAATCAGACATGAGAATGTACTCATAATTATGTGACTTATTTGAACTATGGAACAACACAGCATAATAGTTGGGCTCCTGGAGTAAAAATACCATTTATTCTCTCAAAAGAGACTTTAAACGATAATGTGCAAGGGTTTGCAAACAAAACTATCATGAGCTCTGAAATTAATTAAGCGTTTTTATGTGCTTTGGAAAAAAGTCCTTCAGTCCTGGCGTTGCTCACCTCGGGGAACTTAGGGTGTGTTTTGTTGATGGCGTGAGAGGAGGCATTGACAGCGTGGGCGAGTTCCTGCTCGAGGAGTTGGTAGTTTTTGGCAGCCTCGCAGATCCTGGTGATGAGATCCTCTGCGGCCCGAGCGCACATCTGGATGAGCGTGGCCTCCTCCTCTGTGGCCAGATCCACAGAGTGCTGAGGATACAGATGCGGCCTCAGCGGAGGCTTGTCGTATTTCAGTTTATCCTCCCAAGACTTCAGCGTGTTTTCAAACGCCTTTATTGAAAAACAAATACAAGACTCATTATAGTGAGTTTTTACAGCTAATGTTTACATTGGATACATTTACACTGTTGTACACAATCTACTCTATGCCTTTTTCTCTTTTTTTTTTAGTTGATTATTTATACATTTTTAATATGCAAAAAAATGTCCTTAATGAAGGTGAAAATGTCTACCTACCATGTTTTTGTGGTGAAATCTTTACAGGTTTTTATAAAGCAGAACTTTTATATTGTTTGTAATATTTCAAGATGCATAAATAATGGTCTCAAAAACATAGATTAACTTTATTATTCAAACTACATGTTAAACTGTAAGTATCAAATATGTGACCCTTGACCACAAAACCAGTCGTAAGTGTACATTTCTCAAAACTGAGATTTTTACATCATCTGAAAGCTTTCCGTTGATGTATGGTTTGTTAGGAAAGGACAATATTTGGCCGACATACTATTCCAACTATTTGAAAATCTGGAATCTGATGGTGCAAAAAAATTAAAATGCTGAGAAAATTACCAAGTTGTCCAAATGAAGTTCATAGCAATGCATATTACTAATCAAAAATTACGTTTTCATATATTTACGGTGGGAAATTTACAAAATATCTTCATGAAACATGATCTTTACTTAATATCCTAATGATTTTTGGCATAAAAGAAAAATCTATAAATTTGACCCATCCAATGTATTTTTGGCTATTGCTACAAATATACCCGTGCAACATAAGACTGGTTTTGTGGTCCAGGGTCACATATAATATATCAGGCTATGATTAACATTATTTGTACATTTGTCAACATTGCATTAAATGTTTTGCCACCCGCAATAAAAACTATAGAGATTTGATCAAGTAACTAATAATTTAAATATAATTTTATTGGAAAATATAGAGAGAAAACTATTTATTTATATGCATTTTACGCAAGTAAGCTCTTAAACTGTTATCAAAATCTCACTGATTTACATTACAATCAGTAAAAACATTATTAATTTTACAAAATGTTTCTATTTCTAATAAATGCTGTTTGAACTTTCTATTCATCAAAAAATCCTAAAGAAAAATGTGTCACGGTATCCACAAAAATATGAAGAAAAAAATGTTCAACATTTATAAATATTTTAAACTGTAATAATATTTACAATATCACTGTTTTTACTCTATTTTAATTTTATTTTTTCAAATAAATGTGGACTTGGTGAGCATAAGAGATTAATTTAAAAAACCAAACAATTTTTTTTTTTTTAACCAACCCCAAACATTTGAATGTTAGTGTTAAGCTATTTTGGATTAAATATTCCTCTAACTGTTCTGTTTAACTGTTTTATGGTAATATTGTGGAAATAACTTCCCCAAATCATGCTTCTTCCCCAGAAACACTCACCCGGTCTCTTGTCAGCATCTGGGCCCGGTTCTTGTGCTGAATCTTGATGACTCCTGGAGGTTGAATCCAGGCTTCTCCATCCACCTGGACAGGCACTCCTTCATCTCCCAGGATGGTGATCTTCACTGTGCGACACTGGGGGTTTAAGATGAGTTACACACTCTATCACCATAATTCACATACTTCACAGTTCTATGTCAATAGTGAAGTGTGTTTACCTGTGCAATACGGTGATGCTGCAGTTTGATCACCCTTGAGACAGCCATCTGCATACTGCCAAACACAGCGACCACTTCCAAAATTTTATCATCAAACGAAGGGGCACAAAATATCTGCGCAAAAAGACGAAAAAATAATCATGAAAATAGCTCACCACCACTAGGGGGCTCCATACAGGCTCACACTCAAGATTTACAATGAGAATTTTGTTTATTTATTTATTTTTTAAGATTATGTCATGTCATATGTCAGGGTTTATAGAGTTAAATATTCTTCCACTTGTACAACAATTTTTTTTTTTTTTTTTTTTAACTGAGTCCTCGAATGTCCTGTCCAAGATCACAGGCATCTAAGTGTTCTGCATTCTGCCCTTCTGTAACCAGACCTTGTAGCACTCGAAGCGTGTCCGGAGGTAACCTCATTCTGTACAAGGCCATGTGAGCTAAAACAAACCAGCTGCCAAAAGGCCACTTGTTGCGAACAAAGACCCGTGTCACTCTGGGTTCAGAAGGTTTTGTCCAGAGCCAGCTGCACGTTAAACAACACAAGTCAACACAGGGCCTGCTCATCCTCTTAATTAAACAACTCTGCATCATTTTATCTCTACATGGTGTCATATTTCAACTCTTAACTGATGTCTATGGGTTGAAAAGCTCAGAGCTTAGAGTCAGGCTGGAAATGCTGTTTGATGAGAAAAACCCCTCATGACCTCTTGCAGCATGACTTACGTCATCTTCTTTGGTGCCGCCCCAGAAGTTGGTTCCCCCAGCGTAGCTGGGGATGTTCAGCACAGCGATTCCTTGGAGACTGGGGAGTGGGATGTACTGGCCGTCACACTGCAGAATCAAACACACAACCATGAGGAGCCCTGAACATGGAACTGGAACAGCGGTCGATGGCCAACGCAACCGTTTGACCCACAAGTGCTTCTAATTCTACTTGAGAAGACGCTGAGTTCCAGCAGCTGTTGTCGTCAAAGCCGTAGATAATCATTTCTTGGTTGTTTAGGCTTGACAACATTTGGTACTTTCCACAAATACTGTATCAGTAGGGTACTTTCTTAAAAGCATAAATCAAGGCATACGTTCATACATTTTCGTTTCCACCACTGAATAAAAAATTTAAAAAAAATCGCTTGCAATTTTGAGTTTATATCTTGCAATTCTGTTTTTTCTTGTAATTCTGACTTTTTTCTTGCAATTCTGAGTTCATATCTCGCAATTCTCACTTTTTTCTCAGAATCACTAGATATAAACTCGCAATTGTTAAAAATAAAGTCAAATTGCAATTCAGAATTTTTTCTTGCAATTCCAAAATTATATCTCACAATGCTGACTTTTTTCTTGCAATTCAGACTTTTTTACTCAGAATCACATGATCTAAACTGGCAATTGCGAGAAAAAGTCAAATTGCAATTCTGAATTTTTTCTCTCAATTCCAAGTTTATATATTGTAATTCTGACTTTTTTTCTCGTAATTCACTTTTTTTTTGCAATTCTGAGTTCATATCTCGCAATTCTGACTTTTTTCTCAGAATCACGAGATATAAACTTGCAATTGCGAGAAATAAAGTCAAATTGCAATTCAGAATTTTTTCTTGCAATTCTGAATTTATATCTCACAATGTTGACTTTTTTCTCATAATTCTGACTTTTTCTTGCAATTCCGAGTTCATATCTCGAAATTCTGACTTTTTTCTCGCAATTCAGACTTTTTTTCTCAGAATCACATGATCTAAACTGTCAATTGCGAGGAAAAAGTCAAACTGCAATTCAGAATTTTTTCTCGCAATTCCAAGTTTATATATTGTAATTCTGACTTTTTTTCTCGCAATTCTGACTTTTTTTTTTTGCAATTCTGAGTTCATATCTGAGTTCATATATTGTAATTCTGACTTTTTTTTCTCGTAATTCTGACTTTTTTTTTTTTGCAATTCTGAACTGGCAACTGCGAGAAAAAGTCAAATTGCAATTCCGAGTTTATCCAGCAATTCCCTCAGAATCAAGATATAAACTTACAATTGCAATAAATAAAATCAAATTGCAATTTAGATTTTTTTTTATAGTTAATATCTCACTATTCTGATTTTATTTCTCACAATATTCACTTTATAACTTGTGACTGTGAGTTTATATTAGCAATTCTGAGAAAAAAAGTTAAGAACTGTGAGTTTGTATCTCGCAATTCTGAATTATGAGTTTGTATCATGCAATTCTGAGAAAAAAAGTCAGAATTGCGAGATAAAAATGTAAGCTGTTAGTGGAAAACGGCTTTTATTCGGCTCACCTCCAGCTGAACTTTCTGCTCCAAGTTCTTGTAGGTCCGCTGCAGAAGCTCTTTCGTCCCCAGAACTCCATACCACATCATGTTTTTAGTGCGACTTCTGGACAGTCAGAGAAAAACTAGTTAACCGTTGAGTCCTTGTGAGTGGTGTTTTGGTAAATGCAGTATATGAAATAAAACTGTTCTTTAATCCTGAACTACCTGCATTTCTCTGGGTGCTCCTCACGCTTGTTGTTGAACTCCAGTGAGATCTTTGCATCTAACCCAATCCCAAAGTAGTTATTCATCACACACTTCTCCAAATAGCCCTCTCTGTGAGAGAAATGACTTGTGTAAGTTACTTTTAAAATACTTACAAATTCTTAAACAAGAAAAAGGAAACCGAAGCTCTTACAGTGAGTCCAAGTCAGGATCTATGAAGGGTGTGGCACCAAATGGATCTATGTTGGCAAGCAGCATCTTACTGATTATGGAGCTTCCAGCTATAGAGGCAGCAAGACCTGCCCGCAGACCTGAAGACCAACCAAAAGATGAATGTGAGATTCCAGATCAGCAAACCACATTCAAAATAAATCATCATTGTTTACTCACCCTCATGTTGTTTTAACCCTGTATAACTCTTTTTAGTAAAACACAAAAGACGTTTTGCAGAATGAGAAAGGTGCCGGAAGCTCCAAACAAGCAGTATAAAAGTGACCTGTGAGTCATATTTTAAATGTTCTGAGATCATATGATAGTTTTGTGTGAAATGACCAACACTTAGGATTATTATCTGCATTATTTCCAGCAAATAAAAATTTAAATTTTCTTTGGTCAGATCCTCCTTTCAAAAGTACAATGTAACATACTTTTGAAAAGAGTACTAATGTAAAATAGCTATTCTATAAAAGAACATATACAGTAACACTTTCTATGAAGCCCATATTTGTAATACATTATAAGGGTATTCTTAAGGCATCATAATGAATGCATAATGCATTATAAAAAACCTTATATGTTACATCATCTTATAAATAATTATGATACAATTATAATGCCTAAAGCATTTGAGGCTATAACTTTTAAGATTATGTTTATTTATAACATTGACATTGTTTATTTGAGATCTGCACAGTATCTTACAACATCTTTTAAGTGGTTAGGTGTGGAGTGTTATTTGAGTGTTCCCTGTGAGGCTAATATTAATTCTGATGTGAGCTAGACAATAATTTCAACTGAAAAAATGTTTATATGTTAGGTTACAATTTATTTTGATGCTCCCCTTAGTCTACTGACTATAGTCTACTAAAAGCAATGTTGCAACTACATGTCAACTAACTCTTATTAGTAGGCTTATGTTAAGGTTAGGGTAGGTAGAATGTTGACATACTTGCAAAGTTACTTATATCCATTTTGTCTTTTGGGGAACCATCAACATAAAGTGTTAGCATATATTTAGCAGACATACTACTAATACTCCAATGACTGCTAGTTGACGTAGCTGCAGAGTTACTAATCAGCAGGTGACTAAATGGTACCATCAAAATAATCAAACTGATATTACAGTAAAAATAGTTCAAAGCAAACGTGTCCTATTACACATTCATTTGATCTGATATCTGATATTATGGCTGTTTGAGAAAAAAATATTATTATTATTATAACTATACTTACAAGTGGTCATTGATTGCTTTAAGTAAAGTAGCATACGGAAGATGGTAAGATATGAGACTTATAATACATTATAACTATGAGAAATATAATTCGTTGTAATTTATGTTCATTGTGTGTTATAAATCATCATACTCTTAAGTTAGAACCACAAATAAGTAAATATTACAATACATTAAAACTGTTCTTATGAATATTCATAAGATACATAATATTCATAAGATATATAACATATTATAAGTTTTTTTATAATGCATTAAGAATACCCTTATAATGTATTATAAACATAGGCTTCATAGAAAGTGTTACTGAACAGCCTTAAGTGTGAACTGAATGTTTGAACACTTAACTGCATGTTAATTGAAACTAAAGAAGTCCACTTCCAGAACAAAATTTACAGATAATTTACTCGCCCCCTTGTCATCCAAGACGTTCATGTCTTTCTTTCTTCAATCATAAAGAAAGTATGTTTACTGAGGGAAACATTTCAGCATTTCTCTCCATATAGTGGACTTCTATGGTGCTCCTGAGTTTGAACTTCAAAACGCAGTTTAAATGCAGCTTCAAAGGGCTCTAAACAATCCCAGCTGAGGAAAAAGGCTCTTACCTAGCAAAACAATTGGTTATTTTCTAAAAAAAAAAAAAAAAAAGACATTTGATATACTTTTTAACCTCAAATGCTTGTCTAGCTCTGTGATGTGTACGCGTACTCTTTGTATTCCGGGTCAATACAGTTAGGGTATGTCGAAAAAATCGTCCTACATCTTTGTAAACACTGGGTCGGTACTTCTGCAGCGATGTAAGACGATTTTGAATTTGGAGGAGAAAATGAGATGGGAGTTTTCGACATACCCTAACTGTACTGACCCGGAATATAAAGAGTTCACACAGAGCTAGACAATACAAGCATTTGAGATTAAAAAGTATATAAATTGTCATTTTTTTTAGAAAATACCAATCATTTTGCTAGATAAGACCCTTATTCCTCAGTTGGGATCATTTAGAGCCCTCTGAAGCTGCATTTAAACTGCATTTTGGAAGTTCAAACTCAGGGGCACCATTGAAGTCCACTATATGAAGAGAAATCCTGAAATGTTTTCCTCAAGAAAACATCATTTCTTTACGACTGCAGAAAGAAACACATAAACATCTTGGATGACGAGTGAGTAAAGTATCTGTAAATTTGTTCTGGAAGTGAACTTCTCCTTTAAATGAAAATGTATTATAGTTGAAATTTATATTAAATGCAGTTAGCTGAACTTTTGAGTATTTTTGATCTACTTCAGTACATCTTTATATGTAATTTGAGAATTATTTCTAGTGTTTTTTAAATATTGTTATAGTGTACTGCAATAGCAAGCATTTATAGTCAGATATACTTAATATACATTTATATGTTAGTCAACACATCAAAATAACTTTTGGACTAAAGTTATGAAACCTTAACAGTCTTTTTAAAAGCTTGGAAGCCACAGGTCTATTTATTTTAACTGTATGGAAAAGCGGAGCTCAGACATTTTTCCTAACATCCTCTTTTGGTGTTTAGTGGAAAAAACGAAAGTCATACTGGTTTAAAACAGCATGAGAGTGAATAAACGATGACAGAAATTTCACTTTTGAGTGAATGATCCCTTTAAGTTTTTTCCGGTCAGCAGCAGCGGAGTAAACATGTGGTCGTACCGGGACAGATGATGCGTGTGTTGAGAACAGGCAGGTTCTCCTTGCTTGTGGTGAAGGGAGTGATGGAAAAGGAGCCGCAGGACTGCGTGCTACGACTGACACGCCTCTCTGGCGGCGAACACGGTGACTTAGCCACTGCGGAAGCACAAAAACAGAAACAAAACATGTGCTCATGTGTACAACACACTCATTCGTCACAGCAACATCTGCCCAAGTGCCCATTATACAGCAAAATCGAACGCTGTTTTCTAAATGCTCCGTTTTTTCCAGCACGTGAGAATACCCCGTGCATTTTGGTCACTGGCTCTCAACAGGAAGAGAAAAGGTTGGTGTAAAAGAGACATTCAGCAGAACATAACCCACATAAACAAACCAAAACACATCACGGCCACTTAACAGCTATGAGACGGGGAAGAGATCTGGAGCTCCAATTTAGAGAATAAAGGCAGTGTTTCATGCCCCACTGGAAACATGAGCAGACAGCAGGCCTCTGTGTAAACAGGAAGTGCCACTGTCCAGCAAACAAAGATATGTTCTCTAAAGACAGAAATATAGCACAGGAATCCTCTGGGAAACGTACAAATATATTTGCAGCTATAAACACTTACAGTTTGTAAGCCGAAGGAAATCCCGAACCTTCTGAAGGAAAAAGATTGTGTTATTGCGCAACTCTGCAAAACAAAAGCTCGTCTCTCTCTGACTTTATGAAAACAACTAGAACTAGAACAGCAGTCTGACTTACTGCGTCTAAAGGCCTTTTCAGAGATTAGTCTTAGAACTAAACATAATAATAATATACTAAATATGATAATAATAATAATAATAATGTTGCTGATTTTTTTTTAAACTAAGACTAACATGTAAAACAACTAAAAGTAATTATTTGTTTATAAGAAGAAAGCCAAATAATAATAACAATAATAATAATTATTATGTTGATGCATTTTTATATGAAAACTAATAATAATAATAATAATAATAATTATAAAATTATAAAACAACTAAGAGTATTTATTTATTATATTTATACTTTGTTTATAAAAATAACCACAGATAATAATAATAATAATAATAAGTTGCTGAATGTTTAAACTAAAAGTAATGTGTAAAACAACTAATAGCATTTTTTAAATAAAACAAACCCAACAAAAAAAAAAAAATTTAACTAAAAGGAATGTGTAAAACAACTCTAAATAATTATTTGTTTATAAGAACATAAGTTAGTTCTATAATATAATATAATATAATATAATATAATATAATATAATATAATATAATATAATATAATATAATATAATATAGGGCGGTTTAACAATTAATCACAAGTAATCGCATTCAAAATACAAACTTTTTGTTTTTATAATAAATGTGTGTGTACTGTGTGCATATTATGTATACACACACATGCATGTATATATATTAAGAAAAATATGTTATGTTTATATATTAAAAATATTTATATATATGAATTATATGAATATTAATAAATACATACACAGTATTATAAATATATATACAGTGTATCATATATTATGTAAACAACTTTTATTTTGGATGCAATTAATCGTGATTAATTGTTTAACAGCAGTTTATATATATATATATATATATAACATAATATAATGATGATAATACTTTATGTTGCTGCATTTTATTCTATAATAACAATATTAATAATAATAATGAAGAGTTAAACTACTACGAAAAATAAATAAAAAAGAATAATAAAATAAAGTACTGCATACAATAACTAATATCAATTATTTTAAATAAAAACAATCCAAATATTTCAATAAAAAAAATTATAATAAGTATTATTAATATTATTAATTTTATTATTGTTATTTATGCTGCTGTTAATTTGTTTTAAACAGGGTACATGAAACTGAAATAATTTACTATGATGAGTTTGTCACTAGAGGGCAGCACTACCCCTTTCAGCCACAAACAAATCAAGATCTGAATCACAGTTCACACACAATCCATCCTAAATTGAGTGCTATTAGGATCACTGTGTCCAAAATCATAATATGCTGAAAGAGCACAGCTACGTTCAGAATGTATTGCAATACTGAATGATATCCACTATGTACTGTACACTGTCTACTGTTTTCATAGTCGGTATAGGCATTATACTGCCATTAATGTTTTTAAATATGATCTCATTATGTTGCACATGAGTGGCATCTGGTCATCATCTTGTAAATCAATCAGGGTATTTTGTATTCTAAAGTAAATGGTGTGTTAAATGTAACTTTTAAAAAGAGATGTTAAAAATCACAACTAACATTACTTTTATTTTCTTTGTCACGCTGGAGTCATGTGCATCGCATTGTGGAGAAGTACCACCTAGTTCAGAGTTCTCCGTTACTGTACAACTGTCATTTTGGCAACTGTAATAAATCATATGAGTATTTCTAGCAGAAAATGTGCATACTGTGCCCAGTACATCATTTCAGTCTTTGTAAGAATAGACTCAAAAAAGCCTTTTCATGCACAAACAGCTCCAGTGAGACCAAAAAACATCCTGGCACTTGAAAGCAGCCCAGTGGAGGATTCAGCTTTTAAGGTCAGTAAGCAAGAACACTTTGTGTCTCATAGGAAACAGTTACCAGCGACAGCATGTCTAAGATTGAGAAGTGTGGACTCACAGGGCAGAGCTTCCAGTTCTTTAGTATCCTCGTCCTTCTCATTGTCTCGGTTTTCCTCTTCACTGTCTTTCCTGAAGTCAGTGGGAGACTGCAGCTCCTGCTCCTCGGTGTGAGCGTTCTGCTCATCCACCACTACAGCACACACACAAACACAACCTCCTTATTCATGCATGTCTTCACACGGAACATAGTAAAAGCAAGGGCTGGGTAATATTGTATTTAAATATTAATATGCATGCTTTTGATGGAGGAATAACATGACAAATTGTGAGAATTACTACTTTTTAATCTGCTGCATGTCATCAGAATAGTTTCGCAATCCTTCCTTGTCTTAAAAATTGCTTCAGCTCTATATTTTTTTTTTTTTGACTGATATCAAGAATTACGATTACACTGACTTTCAACCGCATTAGGAGAAATGCAACTAGCATTGCTAAATTCAGTTTATTTCCATGAATCACTTTTCTGTTTAAATAAATCAATTCAAACCCCTGATTTGTTTGCGTCATCACTGAGAAATGTGGGAATGTGGCCCCATGTGGCATTTCCTCATTTATCTTTTTTTGTTTAAAAATATGTACTAAATTAAATATTGCTTATACTGTTATGCTTTATTCAAATAAACGAACGTGGCCCAATATCCATATAAAAATAATTGTAACACTTTAGTAAAGAGAACAATTCTCATTATTTGTCTATAATATTTAGATCATATTTTGATCATGCCTAAATCTACACAAAAATGTTATTTATTTTATTAGAAAATATTTAATTATTAATTTTTTGTAGTTTTTATGTAAAGTTTTTTATAAAACATTTTGTTATTGCATATATATGTACACGAAAATGTTACTATATTTTATTATACCATATTTGTCATCATACACATGTACAATTAAATTAGAATAGCTAATATACATTATGCTGTTATTATTATTACTATTTAATATTTAAATATACACAGAAATGCTGTTCTATTTATTTTATAATACAATATGTAAATAACATTTAACCATATTTTAACATTAAAATGTGCTGCATCTGAAACATTTTACAATCTTCTAGAGAAAAAAAAAATTAATTATTAGTTTTTCATATTTTGTATTCAAAATGTATATTTTTATAATAGGTTTTATTACATATATATGTACACAAAATATTATTATATCTATTTTATCTATTTTATATCTATTTTATTGTAGCATATTTAGATCATATTTAATATTTAAATATACACAGAAATGCTGTTCTATTTATTTTATACTACAATATGTAAATAACATTTAACCATATTTTAACATTACAATGTGCTGCATCTGAAACATTTTACAATCTTCTAGAGAAAAAAAAAATTTAATTATTAGTTTTTCATATTTTGTATTCAAAATGTATATTTTTATAATAGGTTTTGCATTATTACATATATATGTACACAAAATATTATCATATCTATTTTATTGTAGCATATTTAGATCATATTTAATATTTAAATATACACAAAATGTTATTCTACTTATTTTATTGTATGATATTTAAATAATACTTAAATATATTTTTAACATTAAAATGTGCTGCATCTGAAATATTTTCCAATCTTCTTCTAAAGAAAAAAATATATAAATATTTTTTTTTATATTTTGTATTTAAAATTTATATTTTTATAAAAGTTTTGTGTTATTACATATATATGTACACAAAATGTTGTTATATTTATTTTATCATATTTAGATCATATTTTAATATTCAAATATACACAAAATTGTATTTATTTTATTATATAATATTTAGATAATACCTAACCATATTTTTAACATTAAAGTGTGTTGCATCTGAAACATTTTACTAAAGAGATAAAATATCTAATTATTCATTTTTTAAATATTTTGTATTTAATATTTTATATTTCATATTTTTATAATAAGTTTTGTGTTATTACATATATATTTTATTTTTATTTTAGATCATATTTAGATCATATTTAATATTTAAATATACATAAGTGGTATTCTATTTATTTTAATATATCATATTTAGATAATATTTAACCATATTTATAACATTTAAATGTGCTGCATCTGATGGAGAAAAATATGTAATTATTTTTTAAACTTTTATATTGTTTATATTCAACTTAATATATTATTTTATTATATTAAAGATCATATTTAATATTTAAATATACATTTTTTTAATTATTTGTTATATAATATTCAGATTATATTTAAATATATTGCCTAGGCCTAGAAACTGAAAATTATGGCATATTACTAAAACCTATTGATTTATTGACATGTGTTGATCCCCTATTTAGAAAGATAGAAATCCCTGAAGATGGAGAAGAACCCTCAGGTCTCATGTGGCCAATCCATTCGAATATAATCGATTTAAGTCATGTGATTAGACGCTTAGATCCACAGATCAGATCAGTGTTGTTTTCTTTAATTCAAGACATAGCAGGACATGCTGGACAATCATACTTCTCTCTGCCTGCTCAATGATCTGTCTGAGCGCTTTCTTCAGACTGTTTGCTCTCAGCACGAGCTGCTCGCGGGGTCTGAAGAGCTTATGTGCAGAGCCTTTCTCAGTCTCATTCTCCTTCAGCTCTGTTAAAGACTCTTCGCTCAGATCTTCTTCTTCCTCCAGTTCCTCCTCCTCCACCTCCTCCTCCACGATGGGTGGCGTGGTGAGAGCTGAGGGCGTCATGGCCTGGGCCTCCAAATTCAACGTCTGCAGAAGGGAGTCCAGCTTCTCGTTCAGAATTGCACACTGCGGACAGAAAACAAAGGAAAGTGTGTTGCACTTATAAACACGTTTTTTCACAGTATTTCTGCACATGTTGAGGAGAGGCATCACAGACTCACTTTGAGGGCGAGTGCATCAGCTTCCTCTGTACTGTCACTGCTTCTCTCATAACACTTTCCAACTTTGGCCACAAATTCCTTCACCGTCTCACACAATACCCTGGAGGAGATGAGAGGAAACTGTCTTTATCGTTGTTTCTGTTTGTTAGTGGAGAAATATGAACTGTATGGTGTGAGAGGACTCACTTTGATGAAGATATGACCACTGAGTGCTGATCTGAGTTCAGGATCTTTGTGAGATGAGCAGCCACTGAATCCTCATAAGCAGATATCTGTAACTAAAGCCACCGATATACATTAAGTGCCATTTTCACACCATAAATTGCAATAGTAGGGTGAGAGAGAAAAAAATGTTACATGAAAACTAAATTACCTCACAACTGGCCTTTAAAGGATTAGTTCACTTTCAGAATACTCATTTCTTAATCATTTTCTCACACCCATGTCATCCAAGATGTTCATGTCTTTCTTTCTTCAGGCAAAAAGAAATGAAGGTTTTGAGGAAAACACTCCAGGATTTTTCTCCATATAGCGGACTTCTATGAGGATCAATGAGTTGAAGGTCTAAATTGCAGTTTCAATGCAATTTATATACTTTTTAACCACAAATGCTCATCTTGCACTTGCTCTGTGATGCACGTCCGTGACTTCATGCATAAATCACGTGTGGTTAGTTCTTCATCTGTGTCTTTTGGTTAAAAAAATTAAGGGAAGGGAAAACTCATTTTCTCCTTCAACTTCAAAATCGTCCAAAATCGTTGTTTTGCCTTTTTTTTCCTAAAGGGTGTTTGACTTTCTTTGCACGTTCGCTTTGAAAACGCATGACCTTTCCAATGTAACTATATAATGCGTGACGTCATGGACTAGTGCAAGACGAGGATCTGTAGTTAAAAAGTATATGCATTTGTATTTTTTTTTTTTTATAAAATGACCAATCGTTTCACTAGATAAGACCCTTATTTTTGAGGAAAGCATTCCAGGATTTTTCTCCATATAGTGGAGACTTCAGTGGAGATCAATGGGTTGAAGGTCCAAATTGCAGTTTCAATGCGGCTTCAAAGGGCCCTTTGGAATGTTTTCCTCAAAAACTGAAGATAAAAAAGACATGAAGATCTTGGATGACATGGGAGTAAATTATTAGTAAATTTTAATCTTGAAGTGAACTAATTCTGTAATAAATGTTAAAAAAAAAAACACTAGCATTTTAGTTTTTATTTTTTCTTGTCGAGTTCTGTGTAATCTTTGTGTTTTCCAGTTTGAAACAGTTAGGGTATATCGAAAAACTGCTGGAGAAGTACCGATGCAGTGTTTACAAAGTGACCGTGCAAAGAAGATCAAATGCCCTTTACAAAACTAGGTAAAACAGTGACGTAGGATGATTTTAAAGTTGGAGAAGAAAATGAGATGAGAGTTTATTAACAAACCCTAACTGTCTTCAACCAGAATACACAGAGTTCACACAGAGCTAGACAAGATGAGCATTTGAGGTTAAAAAGTATATAAATAGTACATTTTTTGTTTAGAGCCCTTTGAAACTACATTTAAACTGCATTTTGGAAGTTCAAACTCACGGACACCATGCAAGTCCACTATATGGAGAGAAATGCTGAAATGTTTTCCTCAAAAAACATAATTTCTTCATGACTGAAGAAAGAAAGACATGAACATCTTGGATGACAAGGGGGTGAGTAAATTATCTGTAAAATCTTTGTTCCGGAAGTGAACTTCTCCTTTAATGGTTTATTAATAGCGAGAACTGGACCTTAAAATAAAGTGTGACCACATAATCCTATTTATCTATTTTAAATCTTCCATTCAAAAATAAAAAAATAGATGACACTAGTTGTATTATACGCAATATAGTTATTTAATTGTATATAATACATGTTTTTTGAATTGTACTGCATACCTGTTGCTGCTATAATAATGACCCGTTTCAAATGTTTACATGCTTTTCTTCTCTTTCATCTTTTTATTCTTAACAGCCCACACTCGCTGTGATAGAGCAGTTATGAAATATTGTTCTTTTAAATATGTAGTATTTCAGAAATAAATATGCATGCAAATTACAGCAAATTGCAGCAGTTACTGTATGGTGTTCGGCAGTGGTCAAAAAGGATTTAAATAGTAAATTCTGAACCATTTTCTTCTTGTAAACTCAGACATGTTGATTCAGTTAAATTGCCACACAACCCTGGTGTCAAAAAACAGTAGGTAATTCAGCTGGGGATTTTTATGCGGGCGATGGGAGAAAAACACAGACATTCAGGATTCGAACGGCAATAAATTCACAGACTAACCCCTGTAAATGCTGAACATAGCTTAACTCTTGAGAAACAATTACTGTCCAAATAGGACGTATGCGTACATATAATATATGAGGACTGTAGAGAGCACGTCAATAGAAAAAAAGCCAAAACCTGGCCATTTTAGGCAATTTTGTTATCCTGGACATGTCCCAGAAAAAGAGGACGTATGGTCACCATACAAATAATAGTAACTTTAACGTATTTATTTAAATGCAAACACGACTACAAATGAATAACTGATTTGTGGCTATTTTAAACACATTATTAAAAAAGCACCAGTTCATAAGAGTTGTTTGTTTGTGAAGCAGACTACAGTGGGTGTGCCAAATGTTTTCTTTTGTATACAATGAGGGAAACACCGCTGAAAGATGTGTTGTCTTTTTATTGTCTTTGCTGTATTTCTGTGGCGCCTAGTCTTAGATAAAGTGAAGCATGTCACACTGTGACATGTCAACAACCCTTTTACTGGTGTTGATGCAGATGCATGCATTGGCACTGATGTGTTGCTGGTACCTGGCCGTCCTCTGCCTCCTCAGGTGTGGCGGGGCAGCTTTGTTTGGGAGGTATTTTAATCTCATACGTCATTATACTCCACCTGTAAACAGCAGCTGTAGATGTAGCCAACGGATATTATACACGTGACATAGTTGTGGTCAAGCTAGTGTGAGTTCTGTACCTGTCCAGCATCTTGGTGCTGGCTCGCTCCAGCTTCTCCAGTATCTGAGGGAGTTGAGTATCATCATCACACGACGGCCCCCAACCGAGCACCCGCGCCAGGTCATTCCCGGTGCCTAGTGGCAGAACGCCCAGCTGGCACTGCCAACAAGAGATGATTCAGATCACCGAGCCAGCTCGTTAAGAAATCCTCATAAACATCTGCTCTGATACTCCTGTGCCAAGTCATAACCATACAACGACAAGTTTACTTTAAATCGACAGGACATGGTGTAGTGCTTTCAGTTACCTGTTTGTGAAGATTTAGTTTGTCGATTTCAGAGAGGACCCAGCCAACGCTTCCATCTCCACCGCACACGAGAATCCGGAAATTATCAAACTTTTGGAACAAGCGAAGACTTGAAAAGAGAAAAAAACTACTTAACTGACACAAACTCATAAACGTTTCTCAAAATGAGTCATAAAGCTAAAGGGATCAAGTAAGATTACGTTTGAGTAGTTGATGTACTTTAAACAGTATTTTTCTAATTCTTTTATAATCATTATGTCTGCAGTTTCTTATGAGCTTAGATTACATTATACGAAAAAACTGGTTTGTCCCAGTGTAGGATTATTAAAATGAGCCAAAAAGGTGATTAGAACTAGAGAAAAATGTAATAGAAATGACCTGAAAAATACACTTGCTATTATACTTTCATAAAATAAAATTTGTATGTTGATGTACAAAAAGTCCTATCATACCTCAACAAGCTCTTTTGTAAACAACTCAAAACAAGTAAAAACACTGATTGACTTCTAAGATGATAGTCAATAGTTCATTTTCTTTGACTTCTGGCATGCTGGTCTTACCCTAAATGAGGTCCACCGTTGACCAGGTCAAAGACCTGAGCGGGATTAAGCAGCTGTTTGAAACGACGCAGGAATTTTACTCCTTGGTTGTCTCCACTTTTTGAGTTGACAAACACGAGGAGTGGACTAGCACATGACGGGGGACAGGTGGCCTTCCAGAAACCTGTCACAGAAAAAGAGCGAAAAGATTAGAATCTTTTTAGCTCTAATAGCTTTTTCAACAGACAGATACCTTATTTTGGTTAAATGATAAGGCAACACCATCCTTTTAAAAGAAAATAATTCCAGAATGCACAGCCAAGATGGTGGATAAAGTGAGTGAAATATAAGTAAACTTTATCTATTATTTACTGAAAAATCTTCAGCCTAGGTAAAAATTAACTATTTTACTCAACATTTCTGTATGTGTGATTTTTACTTAAAAGGTATTAAGACTTGCATGTCTTGAAATAACGTAAATAATATATTTTGGACTATGCCATTATTTTGATGATGTGAAACACAACTTGGAAAATGATACAATGACACATTGTGCGGCTTTAGGTTGCAATTTTCAGTCGAAGGACAACAAGAGAAGCGATGCAAGTTTGGATGTCATCCAAGATGTTCATGTCAAAGAAATTATGTTTTTTGAGGAAAACATTTCAGCATTTTTCTCCATATAATGGACTGATATGGTGCCCCGATTTTGAACTTCCAAAATTGAGTTTAAATGCGGCTTTAAACAATCCCAAGAGAAAGAAGGCAAAACGAATCTAGCAAAACGATCGGTTATTTTCATAAAAATAATACAATTTACAGTACTGTGCAAAAGTCTTAGGCCACTAGTACTTTCATCAGCTAAAAAATGGTTTAAAGTCAGTTAAAGTCAGTCTGTTGCTGTAGTGTGTCAGTAAGAAATATCAGTTTACATTTCTAAACATTAATTTTGCCATTAATTATAATAAATCCAGTGAGATTTTTGTATGATTTTTGTCTGTCTTAAGAAACAGAAAAAACGGAAACAGACTAACTTTGCAGTTAGGTTACATGAAACTTCTTGGAGATGTTGAAACAGTTCTTCTGGATTTAGTCTGTTTCAGTTGTTCTGTTTCTTCATGTCATTCCAGAGACAAACTGGATGATGGTGAGATCAGATCTCTGTGTGGAGCACTGGCTGTTGTCAGACTCTTTGTGCAAACAAAAATCTCACTAGATTACTACAATTAATGGCAAACAGAATGTTTGGAAATGTTAACCGATATTTTTTACTGACACACTACAGCAAAAGATAGAAATAACTTACTTTAAACTATTTTTTAGCTGGTGAAAATACTAGTGGCCTAAAACTTTTGCACAGTACTGTATATACTTTTTAATGTCAAACGCTCATCTTACCTTACTCTGCCTGGACTGTTTTTTTCCGGGTTATGTCAGTTAGGGTATGTTGAAAAACTCCCATCTCATGTTCTCCCTCAAAATCAAAATTGTCCTATATCGCTGTTTTACCTTTTTGGTTAAGGGTGTTTGATCTTCTTTGCATGTTCACTTTGCAAAGACTGGGCCGGTACTTCTGCAGCGATGCAGGATGATTTTGCAAAGATTTAACGAGAGCAAGGCAAGACAAATGTTTGAGAATAAAAAATGTAATAAATAATGAATAAATTGTATTTTTTAATGAAAATAACCAATCGTTTCGCTAGATAAGGCCCTTCTTCCTCAGCTGGGATCATTTGAAGCCGCATTTAAACTGCATTTTTTAAGTTCAAAATCGGGGCACCATAGCAGTCCATTATATGGAGAAAAATGCTGAAATGTTTTCCTCAAAAAACATAATTTCTTTACGACTGAAGAAAGAAAGACATGAACATCTTGGATGACAAGGGGGTGAGTACATTATATGTGAATCTTTGTTTTGGAAGTGGACTTCTCCTTTAATTTCTTACCTGAAAGCATAACAACATGAACAGTTTAATAACCAATTACACAAATTGAATTACCAAAACTTTATTTTCAACTTTTTTGAAAAAGCTTTCAGCTAAAGTTTAATTTTGGCTTCAGCGTTTAGGTCAATTTTAGTGCATTAGTATTGATTTCATATATTAAAAAAATTGTTCATTACTGTTGCATAATTAGCTTAGCTTAACACTAATATAATTCGGATTCGACTGAACAGAGCTTATATCAGTTCATGTGTTCCCTGCAATGGCTGGTAACACCACGCTTAGCAATTAAACCACAAGAACTAAATGTCAGAACGTGCATGCTAAAAAAAGATAATGCTGAGATTTTTGTTGACTCCATGTTGCTTAGGAACAGTTTTCTTCATGCCTGGACAAGGATGAATCACTGAGAAAGGAGTGGAAAGTGTTTTGTGCTGTAGCACAAGGAAAAGCAAACCATCAGCCTATAGTATGTTTTTGCTGGAAATGATGTGTACTATAGAGCCAGGCTGAGCTTTCATCAAACATGCTCGCAGTCAAGATGTTCACATGCATACATGCAGCATGTGCAGTAAACAGTCTGAACATATCAGTGGCTGCGAGCAATAACCCGCTGTGTTTATGAGATTCACCATATGCACCATTTGGATTTTCACATTCCTGTCTCTCCGGTGCAGACGCATGGTAGGGACTGTTTGCATGTGCACTCATTCTGGGTACCTGCATGCATCTGTGTGTATTGCATTATGTTTGCGTACATGGCTCTAAGCATGCATGAGCGTTAGCAAAGCTGACAGCTGCCCTCAAGCGCAGGTTCTCTGCGTGGCTGCGAGCGAATACTGGTGCGTGGGTGGACGTCTGTCAGTAGACCCCTTTAGGTCTAACAGAAGCCCCGCCTGCTCTTTCCCTCGCTCTCTCGCTATCTCTCCCAGAGGCAGGCTGAGGCAAATTGAGTCACGAAGCCTGAGCACGTGCCAAAGGCAGCCCTGAGCGAATTAAGATGCAGCTCTCCTCACCACCTAGCACTGAGGCGGGGGATTCCTTACACGTGAGGGACTCTCCTACTTTCCCATCACATTCTCATGCTTTCTGTATTCTTCGCTGCTTCTTTAGCAGTTTAACAGGGTTCATTCGGTCCATGCCTCCTCCATTTCTTTCTGTCTGATTTAAACAGCCAATTAACAGGAACCACAACAAAGCGATCCAAAAATATATCAGGTGAAACTTCACAGCCATTGATTTTCATTACATTCCTGTCGGGCCCCAACTAATCTCTATATCCGATATGTGCTCCGCCAATTAAAGTTGCGGGAGCTTTGAGGTTCTGATCAATAGTGGATGTCCTCAGCGCACACTCCTCACACCCGGCCAGATGAAAACCCTGAAACAACCACTGTCTGAAGCCAAGCTGCTAATTACTTAAAACCCGATGACACCAACAACGATAACTACAGCGGTAACTATATTATACACACGGTAACATTTTGCTCTGCAGTTTTGTCATCTACTACTATAAATGCACAAGCTGTTTAAAGAGCATGTTTTTGAAAAATATTTTCGAAGGTTTGTAACGTAGCTATCCTTCAATGCAAACAGTCTGCAAAGTCGTTAATCAAAAAAGTGCAGTATACATAAAGACACTGTCTTTCAAAAGAAAGAGCTGCCTTAACGAGTCGTCATATTTTCAGATCTTCTGCATGTTGCTGATCTACGTCACTGGGTAACACATTAGCATAACCCTCGCCTGCCGGTGAAATACAAACAGTCTGACCTGCCCACAAACACTTCTGCTAGTTAGTGTGTTTACATCATGTCAAGAAGACGCTGTGTTCTGCGCTGTAAAGCAAGTTTGTTTTGTTTTCATTGCTGAAAGATGATAATGTGAAGAATCAGCTGAATTTTTTTTTTTTTTTTTCACAATACCAGAGCAATACAATTCAAACCTCTTGTTGTGCTTGTCATTTTACTGAGGACTGCTTCTTTAATCTTGGCTTTTATCTTCTTTGGCTTCTAATCATCTTTATTTGAACTAACAAGCGTCTCTGAACCACAACCTGTAAGTACGACTGATACGTTGTGTACATTTTCACGCAAAACTCCCACACAGGCACATTAAAATGACTGGATTTTGGGTGATAAATGTTTAAATAATGATAAATGTAACCTCAGCTTAAGGGAGAAGTTCACTTCCAGAACAAAGATTTACAGATAATTTACTCACCCCCTTGTCATCCAAGATGTCTTTCTTTCTTCAGTCGATAAGAAATCATGTTTTTTTGAGGAAAACACTTCAGGAATTGCAGCTTCAAATGGCTCTAAATGATCCCAGCCGAGGAAGAAGGGTCTTATCTAGTGAAATGATCGGTTATTTTCTAAAAAAAAATTGACAATTAATGTACTTACTCACCTCAAATGCTTGTCTTGTCTAGCTCTGCATGAACTCTGTGTAATCTGGTTCATGACAGTTTAGGGTATGTCAAAAAACTCCCATCTTATTTTCTTTTCCAACTTCAAAATAGTCCTACATCACCGTTTTACCTTTTTTTGTAAAGGCTGTTTGATCTTCTTTGCATGTTCACTTTGTAAACACTGGGTCGGTACTTCTGCAGCGATGTAGAAACATTTTAAAGTTGGAGGAGAAAATGAGATGGGAGTTTTTCGACATACCCTAACTGTTTTGACCCGGATTACACAGAGTTCACGCAGAGCTAGACAAGACGAGCATTTGGGGTTAAAAACTATATAAATTGTCAATTTGTTTAGAAAATGACCGATCTTTTCACTAGATAAGTCCCTTCTTCCTTGGCAGGGATCATTTAGACCCCTTTAAAGCTGCATTTAAACTGCATTTTGGAAGTTCAAACTCACAGGCACCATAGACGTCCACTATATGGAGAGGAATCCTAAATTGTTTCCCTCAAAAAACAGAATTTCTTTCCGACTGCAGAAAGAAAGACATGACCATCTTAGATGATAAGGGGGTGAGTAAATTATCTGTAAATTTTCATTCTAAAAGTGAACATCTCCTTTAAGGGATGCATATGCATAGGCATCTTGATGTTATGTATATTAAAAGCAACAGTAATTTGTAGCAAAATGCAATCAAAAGTCATTCATTTCTGATGCTGCAATTAACTAGGAACCTCAACTAGCAAACTTCAGCCAATAAATCACTGTTACAGTGAAACTATAATCAGTTGTTCTGAATGCTACAAGTAAATTTAGGCATCACAACACTATATTTCACATCATGATGTACAGTATTACAAATTAATATTCATTTTGAGATTTGCAAATCATTTCATTTAACACTGGTACAACATTAATTATAAATAATGTTTTAAAAGAATAATTAATGTAAGGTTTTTGAAAATTAACTAAGTGGAATAGATGATGACAAAGGCAAATTTAAAAACAGGGCAGATGAGCATGCCATTAAACATACAATATTTACCCATATAGGTGAAATAAAACATGGTAACATATGGTTGCACAAAATCTTTTTTTCGAAAAGAGTTAAAATGGGATTTTAAAAAAGCCCCAGAATTGCTATGCTTGATTATAGGGTTGGACAAGATATTATTTAGAATATTACTATTTAAATAAATAAGGTTGGAAAGGTTTGAAAATGTAATAGCTTACAGATTACAAATTATCCTATTTAATATGTAATAGGTAGTGTAACTATTTCAATTAGTTTATTAAAGTTATGGTTTAATAGCTATGATACAACTTTGCATAGCTATGACAGAAACACTGGTATCTAAAAATGCCTTGGAAAAAAAGTCAATCATTAAAAAATAAAGTGTATACATAAACTCAAATAGAAAATAAAACAGTTAGTGAATAAGCATGTTTCCTATTCTGTGTCCTAAACTCCTAAACATTGGTATCTCATAATTTAGGGCACTATAAACACCCTACATTTAAATTTTTTCAAGCAGATTTTTTCAGCTTTCGGACAAAGCCATTGAGCTACTTTTACACCTATTGTTGAGAATGAAGCAGCTCTAAATAGCATTCAGCTGTCAATAAAAGGCAATGTGCAATTTCCTGGAAATCAGTGGCATATGCTCCACCACAGGCTGACTGAGCAAACAAGCAAGGTATGAATCCTCAGCAGCAGGTTAATAATGCAGAAAGGGATGGAGAAAGAGAGAGCCGGGCATGGAAGAGTGCTTTTGTTTGCTCTCGTCTTGAATTTTCCAAGCACATGGTCCACCAGAGGCTGTTATGTTTACATGCGTCAGGACAAGATGCTCTAAGGGAAAGTGACTTTCCGCACCCCCCTGACATATACAGGAGAGATGGGAAAGAAAAATAAAGGAACGTGGGCACAGAGTGTCTCTCAGGAGAGGAGAAAACACATCCTATATGTATGATCAAATCAGAAGAGGTCAGAGGTATGATGAAAGAGATATTGCTTTTGGTGCAGCCTGGGAATTAGCAAAGCTAATGAGCTCCATCTATAGCAGCCCTCCACCTGAGCTTCTCCCAACACTTCACATGTACACACACGCCAATACATAATCATACATTATATCCAGAGTGGGATCATGCATAAGCATGCAATCAGTCAATCACTCATTCTTAGTGACCTTGATCTTTTGAAATTAAAGGGTTTCATGTACTATGAAAACACATTGAAACTTGTGTTTTGAAACTTCTCCCAAGTCAAATAAAAAATAAATAAATAGAAAAAAAAAAATAAATAGTGATTTTAGTGAGATTATAACCTCCAAAAATGTAAGCCATGATAATAATAATGAAATAATAATAATAATAATAATAACAATAACAACAGTAAATTCACTTAAAAAATAAAAAAAATGACCATTTAAATTATTCCCACCCCAATATTGCATATTTATTGTATAAATAATATCATATAAATTAATAAATTAAATTTATATTTTGTGCAAAGACATGTAATAAAAATATAATAATAATAATAATAATAATTTATTTATTTATAAGTTATTTATTTTTATTTATTTATTTATAGGATATTTATAAACACCTTGTCATGGTTGCTTATATAATAATAACATTAATAATAAATTAATTTAAAATTAATATTGTGTGCAGACACATGTAGTAGTAGTAGTAATAATAATAATAATAATAATAACAACAATAAAAAATAAATAAATATTATGACCATTTAAATTATTCTCATCAAAGCACTACATATTTATTATTTATCTATATCTATATATCTATATATAATGTATAAACAATATTTTTTAAATTAAATTAAATATTTTCTGCAAAGACACATAGTAGCAGTAGTAGTTGTAATAATAATAATAATAATAATAATAATAATAAATTAAAAAGAATAAATAATATAACCATTTGAATTATTCCCACTCAAATACAGCATATTTATTGTATAAATAATATTATTAATATTAATAAATGACATTAATATTCATCAACATTTATGCATATAAACTCTTGACTAGAAAAATCCCTCTTGAAGTCATTCTAGTAAAAAGAAAAGTCTTACCGTCTGAGTCAATGCTGTTGAGGGCGGTAGGGGGGATAATGGACACTTTGCACTGGCCGAGGGGACATTTGCGGGGGTAGAGATCCATGCATGCCGTGTGCACCTGTCCAAGCACAGATGGCTTTTAGAGTTCACAAGCTCTTTGAACTTAAGTACTCATAAGGGATTTTGGGATATGTAGTTCTTACCATGGCCTTGCACCACAAACAACGCCAGTCCTGCAAGCGTAGCACGCTGCCACAGGTTTTGTCGCAAACGGCACACTTAGCACTGACAGGCAGGTTGCCTTCCAGCCATTGGTGTGGCATCGCAATCTGCAAGAATTGAATGTAATAAAAATGTACACCAGCAGACCCATACACCAGGCTTCAATCAAAGGTTATGCATTGGCTCACTGAACAACAGGCTTTATGAAACTCACCCCATCCTCGTCCTCAATGATGTCCTTCCCAATAGAGGCCAACGTTGTCCATTTGCAGTTGTTGGTGGCCCTGACTGCACATCTTTTGTGGGCCTTGAATTTACACACTGCAAGAGAGTAATGTGAAAATCACTTGAGTCTGGCCAACAGTAACCTTGAGCTGCTTCTACGGGAATCAAGTATTTTCAAGGACGCGGAAGAAATATGAGGTGATAAAAGCTTAAGATAAATGCTTCCTAAATCAAGCTAAAATTAAACTGCACAATATACAGTGATCAAATGAAGAAGTAAACCAAATGTTAACAACTAATTGCTTCCTTTAATCAAAGAACAGGTTCTTATGGATTGGACGAGCAGAGAGTCACTGTACAAATAATCATTACCGGTCATTTTGGTGGGTTGGCTTTCTGTCAGGGTCTATTATTTGAACATGTTTAAAAATGTCTAAGGCTGCCTGTATTGATAGAAAAATACAGTAAAATTGTAAAATATTATTACAATCTAAAATAACTGTTGTCTAATGCAATATACTTTAAAATGCAATTTATTACTGTAATGCAAACTGAATTTTCAGCATCATTACTCCAGTCTTTAAAGTCACATGATCCTTCAGAAATCATTCTAATATGCTGAATTTGCTGTTTAAGAATTTTTTTTTTATTACGATCGATGTTAAAAACAGTTGTTCTACTTAATATTTTTGAGGAAACCATGATGTTTTTTTCAGGATTCTTGATTACCAGAGAGTTCTAGCATTTAAAAATAAAACATAAATAAAATAAAATAAAATAAAATAAAATATTACTGACCCCAAAGTTTTGGTAATTTACAATTCTATTATACATTTTGCCTTAATATTATCAATATTAACATTTTCAATAAGTACATTTCCTTAATGACACTAAGTAAGCCAGTTACATTATTCGTGTAGCATTGGCAATAACATATGCATTATTATTTTCAAGTTTAGGTCTATAAAGTGACAAAAAACCTACAAATCTACATTTCTAATCTTTATTAGCATCCCATACTCTAGGAGTCTTTCTAACGTAGGGAAACAATAGACTGGCTGTCTTATTTTTTATCCGTCATGACAAAGCATATATCGCTTTCTTCTAAATTCTGGAAACTTTAAACCACCCAGGCGCTGTTTTTGTCCTCACCAGTGGTGAGGGTGAGGTCCAGCAAGCTAATGGCCGACAGTTCTTTGTTGATTTCCTCTATTAAATTGCATTGCAGGTCTAATCAAGTTAGCAATGTTCATCTGGTCGTTTTCAGAAGGAGAATTAAGTGGCTGATTGATTGGCTGGCTGGCTTCCTCCTCTATAATGTACGCTTCAGCACATTATCGTGGCCACCTCCATTCCTACGAACTTAAAATGCACACTCAGCCATTTCCCGACGCGCCGCAATCAGTGCAGATGTCAACTACAAAACATCCTGTACGTTCAGGGTCCGAGCTGTTCTGTACAGGCAGGGCTGATTGGCGCCCACAGTCCAAGAATCAGAGCCTGAAAAAGCCTCAAATCCAGTTAAATCAGCCCATCTCAGTGTCTGAGCGCATTACGCCTCCATATGCTGCCGGGGCTTCTAATGTCCTGCAGGATTACACAGATTTGTGGTGACATGGCTAATCACGCCAGCGCAGAGGCGCATTTAGCCCAGCCGAGTCCTGCAAGCGGGGACGCCACACAGTCACCACAGAAAGTGTTTTCTCTCCCTGGCGTATTCCAGCACTAGAGTGGATACTGTATGGAGCTGTTTACAGGAAAGGAAGCCTGGTGCTCACGGTATGTCCGACGCTGAGCATTTCCACTTTCTGCAGTGCTGTTTTTCAATAATAAATGAGGAGACTCATCTATTGAGACGAGATGAGAGAGTGCACGTCCTCTTCAGAGAATCATAATGCTAATCAGAGAGCGCTTCATCTTGCTTGGGCTCCGCACTCATCTTGTAATCAGAGCTGGTCTACGCTCAGACCATTTCACATGGCTCTGAAAACAAATCTCCAATAAATCACTGTAATGTCATTTTCAGGGCTGTTAGCAAACCATTTACAGACAATTCAGTAATGCCGAGTGAACGTAAGACTGTTTACGATGTGCTGCTAATGGACAGGATGTCTCTGTCAAATTAGAGAGTGAGAAATATCGAGTTTGCCTCTTTTGTTGGGGCCCATGTCTCACATCAATCCTTATTGATTGGCTGCTGCAGGAAATCGAAGTGAAATATAAGCAGCAATGATCGTTCTAAACTTCAAGTCTCTCAACTTGGTGAACGCTGCTGAAAAGACCAGTGTAGACTTGCATGAATTCCCATGCTTCACCAACTAGTCAGAACTTGCTGGCAAAGCTGGTTAAGCTTGTCAAGAAGTCCTGTTTATTTAATTCCCAGTACCCTGTTGGGACAACATGATTATGTGTAACAGATTCAGAGTTGTAGTACTGCTGCTCGTAAGACTCTACAATCATTTTTTTAGGGTCTTGGTCTTCTCAGAAGCATTTGGACTCTTGTTTTGACTCTAACTCAACTCACTTCAGTTCTTAATTTTGACTCGACTCAACGCTTTTTTGTTCTCTATCTTGACCTGGACTCAACCCAGTTCTGTTCTCAGTTTTGACTTTGAACTCAAGCCTGGTCTGGTTTTAATCTTGACTTCAGGTTTCAAGGACTCAACCCTGTTCTGGTCTCGGCCTTGACTCTGATTCACCCCTCTTCAGATCTGGGTCTTGACTCGTATTTAACCCTACTTAGGTCTTGGTTTTGACCCGGACTCAACCCTCTTTAGGTCTCAGTCTTGATTCTGACTCAACCCTGCTCTGGTCTCAAACTTGACTCCAATTTAGCCCTGTTTAGGTCTTGGTCTTGACTCATATTTAACCCTGCTTAGGTCTCAGTTTTGACTCAGACTCAAATCTCTTAAGGTCTCAGTCTTGATTCTGACTCAACCCTGTTCTGATCTCAATCTTGACTCCAAATCAGCCCTATTCAGGTCTTGGTCTCGACTTGTATTCAACCCTGTTTAGGTCTCAGTTTTGGCTCAGTTTTGACCTTCTTCAGGTCTCAGTCTTGATTCTGACTCAACCCTGTTCTGGTCTAAAACTTGACTTGGATTTAGCCCTCTTCAGATCTTGGTCTTGACTCGTATTCAACCCTGTTTAGGTTTTGATCTTGACTCAGACTTAACCCTCTTTAGGCCTCAGTCTTGATTCTGACTCAACCCCATTTAGCTCTCGGTTTTGACTCAGACTCAACCCTCTTTAGGTCTCAGACTTGATTCTGACTCAACCCTGTTCTGATCTCAGTCTTGACTTGGACTCAACCCTCTTCTGTTCTCGGTCCTGACTCAGACTCAACCCTTTTATTGGTCTTTATTTTGATCTGGACTCAACCCTGTTATGTTCTTGGTCTTGACTTAAACTCAACCCTGTTCTGGTTTCAGTATTGACTCTGACTTAACTCTGTTCTGGTCTTGGTCTTGACTCAGATTCAACCCTTTTCAAGTCTTGGTCTTGAGTTGTATTCAACTCTGTTTAGGTCTTGGTTTTGACTCAGACTCAACCCTCTTTAGTTCTCAGTCTTGATTCTGACTCAACCCTGTTCTGGTCTCAGTCTTGACTTAGATTTAACCCTCTTCTGTTCTTGGTCCTGACTCAGACTCAACCCTTAATTTTTTTTTTTTTTTTTTGGCCCTTCAAGTCTTGGTCTTGAGTCATTCTTAACCCTGTTTGGCTCTTAGTCTTGACCCAGACTCGAACCTTAAGGACTGGACATTACTCGGACTCAACCATCTTCTGGTCTTGGTCTTAATCTAGACTCAACCTGCTTGGGTCTTGAACTGGACTTAGACTTGAATGAGCTAGTCTCGACTACAAAATCAAGCTTGTGTTGATTTTACAAGAATATCAACTAATTACCAATGAACTAGACTTTTTGGAAGTCAATAAGCTGGTATGATTAAGAAATAATGATGCATGCTTGCTGCTACATATCGAAAAAAACAAAAACAAAAAAAACTTTATCTGTGACTATAGCTGCCTTTAAGTCATGTTGGAATGATTGCATTTTTAACTGTGGAGAATGATTGTACAATTTCATTTGCACACATACAGTATTGTGTACTATTAATGAAAATTAGAGATAAAGCATGTCAGAAAATACTAACTATTTAGCCAGTTAATTAAGCAAATAGCCTACATTTCAGCAGTGCAAGAGAGATAAATACATTAAGCAACAACTACAGACATAAAATATTTTTGTTCCATTAGTGCTAAAAAGAAAATACAGGATATTTGTCAATAAGCCAAAAAGACGGTAAGAAATATGAAAGTGCTTAACACAAGCTTTTTGTCCTGACCATATCAATTTAAATGCCCATTCTGTAGGAACTTAACTGGAGGAGAATGATTAATTAGATTAGATTAGATAATAAGTTGAATATATTTACAGTCTAACATGGCCTTATTGATTTGTTTAAAGCAGTTACTATTTAATAAAAATATTTAAACATTATTTTACTAATCAAATGCATTAAGTGCCATTCATGGAACAAACAGTCCAGAGTCATAACTGTTTCAGCATCTGTATTTAAGCACAGTTAGAATGCTACAGTTCCAGAACTGGAATTTTCAGTTTTGTAAATAATCTTTCTTGTTCACTCAGTAGTCCACTCTAATGCCATTGTCTACGAACAGCTGAAACAAAAGCAATTTCCATGTGAACACAAGCGGCTCTCGGGCTTGAAGATGGTAATGAGAGGTTTGTTGAAAGAAATGAGATCATCTTTCCACAGTAACACATACAGTAATTAATACTCAGGAGTGAGTCTGCTTGTTGGAAACGCAAACGGCGTGACAACAGCACTGGAAAGTGCTCCTTAATTATCGCTCTCTAGACCACTGCGACCACACGCACAACCACACAAATCCACTTTCGTCTAATGCAACGTGACCCCAGGAAACTGTCATACTAAATGGCGTCTTGATGTTTTGGTGGAAAACCAACATTAGGAAACATTAGGATGACGGTGATGACGAGCCTTGTATTATTCACAAAGCAGTGTGAGTTTCACTTAAATTTCTCATTAAAACTGAGGCGCAAGTGAGAGGCTTACTATTTTTACTTCCTGCTATGTGAGAGCCAATGACAGTCAGCCGAGTTTAATGAGCACCATCTGCATATCTCTGAAAGTAATTAGCACTCTCTTTCCACATGATGTCACACCATTAGCATGCATAATGCATGATCCTGGATGTGGTATTTTTAGTGAGAGTGTTTTAACCTGCCTGCATGTACTTTAAGGTGATTCTGCACATAACTCAGAAAGAGCCACAAACTTCAACATCAACATTTTTTTATGAAAACAAAAATGTATGTAAAATACATAATGTCCTTTTATAGACTAACCTTTTATTCTTAAAGTATGTTCATACTGTTTATTATTCATTGATTCATGATATTCCAAAAATTGCCTTTCTAATCTTGTATCAAATTGTATTGTATTATCAAATTTTAAGCCAGTCATCTAAACCATCTGATCACTCTATATTAGAAATCCTTGTGGCAAATGGATGGATGGATGGATAGATAGATGTATAGATAGACAGATTAAAAAAAATAATAAAATAAATAAATGATGGTATAACTATAATATAAGTATTTTCTTAGTATCACTGATATACTATTATTGCATTTGTTAATATTGTGAATTAGATTTTATTGGTATGTTTTCATTTTGATTGCATTTTGTTGCATTTTTTGTCATTTTCATTAGTTTTTAATCAATCTATTTTTTAAGATTAAGTTTAAGTTTAAATGAAAATGATAAAAGATACATATCCAGTGCTAAAACGTAACAAATTAGGCAATTACTCTTAACTTAGATGACATGTTAGGGTTCTTAAGGGGAGATATAATGTTCCAACAAGCCTGCTTGATCACCTACCGAAGAAGAATGTCAAAACTATTCAGTAAAATAAGTTTTTCTAATCTAAGTGATAAAATGTTGTGTTGCAAAAATGTAATTTTTTTACAAGTAATTTCCTGACAATTAAAAGTGTTATATTGCCTGCTGAATCATACTCAGACTTAATGCTGGCAGCAATGGAACCACTTGGGAGAAAACTGCCAGGTGACTTATTTCTTAGCATAAAAGAGAACAATGGTACAAAAGGAATACCAAATTATTGTTTTAAGTGTGAAAATACAGCAGAAGTAGCACTGGCATTCAAAAACAATGGACTTGTGACAAGGCTCCTGAAATAATCAGGTCTTCACTTTAAGTTTTCATTTAGTGATGCATGATGTTTTGCTAGAAAAAGAGCCGGAGAAATACCATGCAAGTGTCTCAGAGCCGGCAAAAGCTATGAAAAGAATGACACGCAGCTTGCAGAAGTGACATGGATGGTTGTTGTCACCACTAGAGTTACCTACTATCAGAATTACTTACTGCCAAAGCACAATGAACTCATTTAACCTCTTCCAAGGCCCATATTTAAATAATAAAATAAATAGACTTCTGGGAATCCATACTCTGGTCTCAAAAGACCAGGTCAATCATTTCAGATCCAAAAGCATCCAAAATGTTCTGGTGTTGCTAGAGGAGGAGTACAGTGAGAAGTGCCTGGCTCCTACAGTGACGTACAGTGGTAGTAAAGCTCTTATACAGGGATGCATGAGCGCTGAAGGAGCGAGGGAGTTGTGTTTTATCAATGCTGTCATGAATTCCGACCACTGTGTGAAGTAATACAAAAAAATCCTTCAGTGGACATGTATTTCACTCAATCTTAACACTCTTGAGCAGCTGTGGGGGATTCTGTAGAGATGAGCTGAGCAAAACTCCCCATTTAAGACCAGGGCATTTAAGGAGGTCGTCCTCCAGGAGTTAAACAGGACAGATGTGAAAATTTGTCATGAATTTGTACACTCAGTGCCAAGAAGTGTCAGAGCAGTATAATTAAAGTTCTGGAGGACATACTAAGCACTAGAATATTACACATTTGCTGAATTAAATCTAGGGTGTACTCATTTCTGCAATCCTTCTTTTAAACAAAATTGGCTAATTTACTTATCTTACAGAAAATAATGGCATATATTTTTGTTGTTTTTATTAAGTATATTTATAATACATTTAAATTTTGCCATCTTTCCATGAATTATATTAGTGATCATTTCAATTAATGTTTATTTTGTTTCAGTTAATGATTTTTGGTTTTACTTTTAGTTATTGGTAATACATAATAATATAATATAATATAATATCTAGAAATATATATATTTTTTATATTATATACTTTACACAAACCTTTGTTTTTTGACCAGATTTATTTAAACAAATTTTTATCAGGAGAACTTTCAAGCAGAAGATATTTACAGTCTAACATGACCTTATTGATTTTATAAAACAGTTACTGGTTAATAAAAATTATTAAGGAAATATTTAAACATTATTATATTAATCAAATGCTTTAAGCGCCATTCAAAGTGCCTTCCGCTCCAATTTCAATCATTCCCCTCCATTCCTTCTGTATAAGATCCAAATAATTCCAGACAGACAAAATTCAATCTCATTCTACAAGCTCATTCTTACTGTTGAATATCCCATTTTACTCCAAAAATATGTCCGATTACTGAGGCACAATAGGCTGTGATTGCTGTTTGAAGTGGTTCTGCAGCCGACAGGTGGAGTGTTAGGATACCTGTTTGAAAAGGATTTTTATATCTCCAATCTCAGCCACTTTTATCTGACTGATGTGCATTTTTAATATAAAAAGCAAACACATCATATCCTTGAAGTGCAAATTACAAACAAATAAAAGACAGATACCCGGCGTCAGCCTATCGATTTATTATTGCATTGCGTTTCCGTCCAGATCTTTTCCACACCTCAATTAGCTGTGCTTCTACACTAAGTAGCTCTGACCAACTCTAATGTAGCTCTGAGCCATCCTTGACCAACTTTGATGAAAATATGACACCTTTGGGGAAGGACAGCGAGCTGAGCGAAGCAGCTCCATAATTAAAGTGGGATTAGTCGACATACGGGTTTGAGAAATAGAGAGAGACACTTACCTTCACAAGAGAGGCCATGAGAAGTGACCCCTGAGAGGCTGTCCCGACAGACGTTACAGAAGGTAGGGCGAGCGTGGGAGCAGGCATACCAGTTGTGCATCCCTGAGAAATGTTCCACATTAAACTGTGCCGTCTAGCAAAGGAGAAGTTAAGACAAATTGGCAGCGCCAGGATAAGACTTTTTCAGAGCCCTTAAAATAAAGGCTACGTTTTTCAGCTCTCACACACATGCAACACCCAAACTGGCACACATTTCATAGCTGCAGGTGTACGACACGCAACCCTCCTGCATGCAACACCACACCGCGGCTCTCCCTGACAGCTGGTTTTCCCCTGGCATAGGCACCTTAATGCAACAGGACAGTGATTTAAGAGGCCAGCTGATGTGTCTTGAATGTTAAAACAATTGAATAAGGAGGACTGCGCCCCCAGTCAGGGGTGCCAACGGAGCGCTGGAGTTCTGGGTGTGGTATTGCAGAACACGGGGGCTGAGAGTCTTACATAACCATCTTCATCTCATATCAAAGTGAGCATATAGTCAACACTCAACGCTGCAGTCCGCACTTTCATATACTGGTGTCAGATGATAAAAGCCACCACATAGACACATGCACAATTAGAGTCAGTGAATTTGCTATTACAAACAGAGCTAAATTCCCTTTTCAACAACTATTTTAAATGGATAACATAATATTTATGCAATATGAGAGAGAAGAGAAGAGGAAATCCAAAAGTAGGTCTGTTTAGAAGCTGGATTTGAGCACTCAAAGCATGTGGCGAAATACACAGGACCTGACTAAAAGCAGTTAGGGAAGGCATGCATATTCAGCTTTTCATTTTTGAGTAAGTGTGTTTGAAAAGACAACAAACGTGCAAGATGCAACTCAAGTCAAACTGCGCTCTTACCTCGTAATGCTCTCTGGACTGAACCGATTTCAGCGAGCTGATCCAGTCCTCCATTTCTTTCCTGTTCTCGGCGCACAGGATAAGCCTTCGGAACGGTGTAATTACCTACAGGGAGACAGAGATCCGAGGAGATGAGAGCGGAGCGTCTCACCCTCCTGCCTGACTGACTGCGACTGACAATGAGATCCTTCCCGCTCTTTAAGACGAGGCTCGGGACAAGCCCCCCCCCCACTCCTCCTCTTCTCCTCTTTAACGGCCACCTCCACCCCTCAGGTCTTTTCCTCTCTACTCGTTTCGGATGCTTGAGCGAGATTTAGGCTGACAGGCGGAGTGCCGGAGAAAATGCTAAAAGCCTGTTTCATAACAGGGGCAGCCTCCATGCGAGTCAACCTCTGCGCTTTTAATACCGCTATAATTTATTGATAACACCACCCTTAACATCACCACATGCCGGCGGCGTGCGGCAGCACAACAACTGTTTTCGTTGCAAAGCGCGTGGTGAAGCAGGTGATACAGTCTTTGGGGAATTACAGCGTACCACCTGCACCGAAACAACAGATTCCAGCAAAATTCATTTTCTCATTTTGGCAATTCTGGGTTTAAAGACACGAGATACACGCTTTTTAGATTTACAATATTTTATTAGATCAATGCAAAATATGACATTTGGTGGCCAGTTATCTTAGGATACAACAGTGGGAATTCCCAATTTACAGACGTTGCTCATTTATAGTTCAATAGGCTTGACTGAGTTCTTAGTTAAAGGGATATTTTACCCAAAAATGAAAATTCTGTCATCATTTATTCACCCTCATGTCATTCAAACCCATAAGACCTTTGTTCATCTTCATTTTCAAATGACGATATTTTTAATAAAGCCTGAGAGATTTCTGTCCCTCCACTGAAAGTCCATTCCACCACATTTTCAAGCTTCAAACATGACAAATGATTCACGCTTTTGAATTCTTTACACCTTTCCAATCATTTTTCCTTAACAAAATGAATGTCTTAAAGCTGGGACACACCAAGCCGAGAGTCGGCCGTTGGTCAATGTTGGGCCGTTGGCAAGCGTCTGTCGAGCTAGTTCCCTTACCAAAAAGAAGTATACTTCAAGTTTATTTTATTTCACTTTCTAGTATATAAAAGTATACTTTTATGTATACTTTAAGTATAACAGTAGTAAACTTTGAGTTTACAACTAGTTTACATCTAGGTTTTCAGTTTGTACTGCAAGTATACTAAAAGTGAAATTATAGATATACTGATAGTTTACTAATTAAATACTTTATGCATTTTTAGTACACTTTGAAGTATAGTCAGTAAACTACTAGTTTTATACTGCAAGTATACTCGTAAGTTTTCTTTAAGTGAACTTTACATCACACTTTAAGTATACTACAATGTCCTTATTTAGGAATTAACTTGTACATATTTTGTTAAATGAATACAAATAAAAACAGGGTATCTGCTTGCAAACAAAAATAGCAGCGATGTAGGATGATTTTGAAATTATTTTTGAAGCTGAGGGAGAAAATACGATTGGAGTTTTTCGACATACCCTAACTGTCTTGAGTCACAATACACAATAAGCATTGGAGATTAAAAAGTATTTAAATTGTATTTTTTTTTAATGAAAATAACCGATCGTTTCGCTAGATAAGACCCTTCTTCCTCAGCTGGGATCGTTTACAACCGTATTTGGGATCGTTTGAAGTCGAATTTTAACTGCATTTTGGAAGTTCAAAATCGGGGCACCATATCAGTCCATTATATGGAGAAAAATGCTGAAATGTTTTCCTCAAAAAAACATAATTTCTTTACCACTGAAGAAAGAAAGACATGAACATCTTGGATGACAAGGGGGTGAGTACATTATATGTGAATCTTTATTTTGGAAGTGGACTTCTCCTTTAATCACAAAAATACTGTAATGATATTCCATTTCTCCTTTAATACATTTAATACATGTCTACATTGATAATATAATACAATTCAATGAATATTTCTGCCACAACACCACAGTGCAGTTAGTTTTCAGGGCTCTAGACTAACTTTTTGCACTGGTTGCACTGGTGCGCCTAACTTTTTTTCTTAGGTACACCAGCACAAAATTTTTGATTGCATTGCATTTAACCGCCATTTACAGTTATTCTAATTCTTATTTTTGCATGATGATATGATGAATGGATGGTTCATTTTTAACAGCAGATTTATCTGATCTGCACATCCCTGCACACTTATATAAGCTTATAATCACTCGTGCTTTTAAGCCAAATCCACACTAAAAAGAATAACGTTAACTGACATCTGGACGTGACTCTCCGCAATCTCTGATGAAATCGGTTGAGTGTTTGAACGCCTACTGGATCCTTGGACAAAAGTTTACAATGGGTTCACCAAGTTTAAGAAATTTCTGATCGTAAAAATCTAATTATTTACATTTTTAATGTATTTTTTCATTATAATGTACTGATTCAAATTAGTAATCAATAATAATTCTTATTTTAATACTCGGCGTGCCTCCCTTGACATGCTCTCGCGTATGAACAGGCAGCAAATCAGGTGCTGGCACGGACGGAGCGGGCGCGGGCGCATCACGCGCAATCATCAAACATATTTCAAAGGAAGCCGGCGCCACGGTCCTTACCGTCTTTACTGGGTGATTTGAGTGAATATTTGCATTTATTCACATACGATTTAATTAAGAAATGGTGGCCTGTCATGATTTTGGCTAATGCAGGACACTACTGAATGATGCGCATCAGGGGGGATTTAGAAGTGGGTATATGCAAAAGCCGACTGATAAAGAAATGGGTATACGCAGGTACTGCACTACACCACTGCATATTACCCTACTCAATAGCATTAACACGGGCGTAGCTCCCTTCAAGCTTTATCTGGAATGTCACCTTTTCTGTCACAACTTTTCGAACAGGCGAACACACACACACACACATGAAATTGTTTGCCTGATGAAAAAAAATATTTAAAACGGGTTCACATTTTAGAAAATGTAGTTAATATTTGCGTCATTATTGATTTATCTCATCCACCGACGACCCACCCGCAAATAATCAGAATGCATTTTTTTATTACGGTCCGACCCACCCGGCCCGCGGATATAACCACCATCACTAATTGCCGGACATGGTCTTCCCACACTCCCTTCACTATCTCTGATTGGTTTAGACCACAATATGGGCCTAATGCGTGTCTGTCTCACAGACTTTTTTTTTTGCCCTCGAACGGCTGGTCGCACCAGTTTTTTTTAGTCGCACCTTTGAGAAATTAGGTCGCACTCTAGAGCTCTGGTGTTACTACAGTAAACCTAAGGTAAATTATGGCCATTTTTGTAGACTGAAAAGTCTTCTGATTGTCTCATTGTGCAGTGTTTTTCCTGTTTGGCAGCGCTGTTACATCTGGCTTTAAACTAGTTTAATTCACAGATTCGTTTGAGTTCTTCACTGCACTCAAATGTGCTTGCCTGATGCAATGAGTTTTGAGCTTTCAATTAACATATTTGATGCGTTTCAATGCATGTGCATTGATCCGCAATTTTATGTGAAAGTTTTGTTGGAATCAACTTACATGAACAAAAGTGAACAAACATGAACAGAATTTTTAGATGAACTATTTCTTTAAATATCAAGTTTATCTCTGAAAATATGAATTAAAGCAGTCAAATGAGAGGATTTTGATATGCTCTTTAGGAACAGTAAAATGAATGTGGACAGCTGAGATGATTGGCTTGGAAAATTTTGAGTTTAAGAGCTTTAGTAGTCTAAACAAATCTGAGCACTGTTTGAGACATTGGTTACTGTTTTCCATTCTCCATTTGCTCTCCTTGAGTCTTATCGCTATCTAGAAGAAAGTGAGATTTTGCTTGTGCTATGCTTGATGAAACTGTTGCATGAAACATATTTACTTGTTCAATTCTCTGCATCTACAATGAGCTGTCATCACATATCCTCAGTGTCAGTGTTCTCAGCTAATTATAAAGAGCTGTAAAAGAACCTTGTATTTCTGGATGCAATAATGAGCTCACATGTATGCGACAGATAAAACCCATCTGTTCTTGTTATAAATGCCTCAACCATAAGTTGCCTCAATCATTTTTGGAAGATCAGCCATAACCATCTGGCATGGTGGGGAATGAATCGTCTCTAATTAGGTTTTGCCTAGCTGGCTACTACAGTTTTCAGAGGTGTGGTTACCAAATAAACAACGGCATACAATATCCCTATAAGAAATCGCAGTGGCTGTAGCCGCCGCATGAGTGGATTACAAGGGAACATGCTGAAGATATCCACTAACAGCAGCAGAGGTGCTGAGAGAGAATTACAAATGCAACGGAGTAATGTGGATGTCAACGCTGTTGCTCATTATGTTTGCCATTTGAACGGTGGGTGAAGACAGTTTCTTCATAGGCTTGTTATTTCTTGCTGTTGTTTTAGTGCTGTTGGATCGGAGTATTTTCATCCTCACACTCCCAGCTTGTCATGCTTTCAGGATTGTATTTGCCTGCTAAAATCCTGCAAACTCATTAGTGGCTTCTGTTTCCACTTCAGTATGACTTTCTACACCATTTGACAATAAAGCCAAAAAAGCATTAGAAGTATATCATTAAAAGAATGTTCAGGGCTGTGTTTCTCGAAAGCATTGTAAGCTAAGTTGATCATAGAGTCCACTGATGGAAATGGTTCTATGATCTACTTAGGCTTATGATGCAGCTCTGGGCTCAAAAAGCTCTATCAACAGCATTTGTGACATAATAACATTGATTTGAAATTTCAACTCATCACTCAGTTTTTAATAGCAAATTTTGCAGTTATGCTAATGCATTGGGCCCTAGGAAATACATTTTATTTTTTTTCCCAATTTTCAATTTTAATTTTTCTGGATTCTGTTTAAATTTGTTTAGACTCTTTCAATGGTTAAATTACAAATATGAATCAAAAAACAAGTCCAATTAATTGAGATCATGAAACCTACATAATTTAACAGCAATTTATTAAAAGTTTAACAAAAAGTACTTTTATAGGGCCCTATGAAATATGTTTTTGAAAAAGCATCTCTTTTCTTTTCTTTTCTTGTCTTTTCTTGTCTTGTCTTGTCTTGTCTTGTCTTGTCTTGTCTTTTCTTTTCAGAAATACTGTGTTGCATATTTACATTTTTGTGGTTAATATATTCTGGTGAATAATTTTTCTGGTAAATATTCCTTAAAAAGTAATGTTTTAATAATAATCTTATTATTAGTAGTAGCAGTATCATTACATTTCATTATTAAATAATATATTTCTGTCACAATTTCTTCAAGTTAAACCAAACTTTTATTTTGACTGGTTAAAATATGTTTTTTTTTTCATGTGCAAGTTTTGTAAAGTGTCTATAACACTGTGATTTTTAACTTAATTTCACTGTCCTTTTATATTAAACTTATATTATATTATTACATTTATATTATATATATATCAATTGTAGTGTTTTTTTTTTTTTTTTCTATTATTATTTCTCATTTTATTTTATTTTTAATGTATTATTATTTCTGGTAAACTCATCTTGTTTAAAAAACTATGACAAAATATAAAATAAATAAATGCATATAATAAATACATTTTTTAAAAAATGTTTAAATGTCAATGTTTTTGTGACAAACTAATATGTCGTGGTGTAACTATCAAACAAAGAGAAAACAAATCGCATTATTATGTATTTAAATATATGATTAAACACCTTAATCATTATTTTACAAGATATTTTCAGGATAAAAAGTAAATGTTTCGCAAATGTTGTGAATTACGAAATCATAAATATAAGTAATTCATACGGTTTTGGGGTGTCATGCCACAGGACATGTATCACCCGAACTGACCTTTCAATATAAAAAAAAAATTCAAATTATCATATATTTTAAGAGACTTATTGAAACACACAGTCTTGATGATTTGAAGGGCTTTCTCTACAATTTCTCATTTTATGTTTTATTGTTTTTTTTTGTTGTTGTTTTTTTTTCTGTTTCTGGACACTGGTTGCACCACATAACTTTCTTCCAAGCTTCTTTAGTACGATTGCATCCCCCTGACAAATTTGACTGTATGCTTCAAAATCAACATGAACTTTAAGTTAAAAACAAAACATCAAATTCTTTGTTTTCTTTTTTTTTTTTTTAACTTTTATTCTTTGTTTTCTTTTTAAATGATTAGATTCTGAAAAAAAAAAAAAAAATCTCAATCAACATTTCACCGCAAATGCCGTTGGTAGAGGTCCACTTGTACCGAACCCAAAATATTCATTGCAATGACAACACACATTGCTTAAATGCTAAATGAGAACATGCTTTGCAGTTTAATTTCTATCAGTCATCATGATTTAATGAAATAACGTCCTTTGAGGTGACTCTTTTGTCCAACCAGATAAGGTCATTTGAAGCACAGAGTGTCTCTGGCAGCCGTCCAATCATCTGAGGAGCCTCTTCTACAGGAAGACATTGGAATCTCGGAAGCCTCGTTCGTAAATACCAGCCCGTGCCAGTGCACCACGCAGCTGCTATGTAAGGCTCCAGTTGTCCTTTACTAGCTTGTAAATGACAAGTGGTCTGCGAGGCATGTTTAACAGTGCAGCGCGGAGCTGTGAAGGGCAGTTCAGTCCGAGAGCTGTGGCGTAGCGCCGCACAGCTTCATGTTTATTTATATGTTCACCATAGATACTGCAGATCTAAACCACAAGCATGAGAGGCTGCGTATCTTCTACAAAAACAAATAAAGAAGTCACACTGTCCAGGCTGCGCTGTCAGCTTCAGAAAGAGCCGCTGGAACTTTCCAGGCGTATAATTTCATTACTTATAGAGCTATCTGATTCATTTTTGTCGCCAAAAAACATACCTATCAATTTCCATGCCCGGCCATGATGCAGTAATCACATTAGCATTCATCTTTCTCCCTTACACAATCAAACGCGGGCAACTCCCAACTCATCCCTGCCAGCCACTTACTCTAAAAGCCTCTTCAACCGCTCGCGCTGAGGACATGGCAACTTCACTGAGTGATTTCTCTTGTGTGCCATCGCTGCAGTTCATGATTACATTCAAATGGAGTTTAGTCAAACTAGAAAAAGATTTTAGTCTTTTACAACGACGGGGTACCAGGGCTGGTGCTTTATGAAATGGCTTCACACAAGGGATGGGTCACAACTAGTCAACTTTTTAACCTTAAACGCTCGTCTTGTCTAGGTTTGTGTGAACTCATGACAGTTAGGGTAAATCGAAAAAGTCCCATCTCATTTTCTCCTCCAACTTCAAAATCATCCTACTTGCTGCAGAAGTACCGACCCAGTTTTGTTCTGGAAGTGAACTACTCCTTTAAAATTACCAAATTGTTAATAAATGTGGGTAAAAGTACAGATACTCTAAAATCGATTGAAACAACAGTTTTTGTGGAAAATAAAAATTGAATATTAACTACCACAGTTCAGGGTTATTGTGGTTAATGATAAAAAAATGTTACTTGAATAAAACCAAAATAACTCAAACTGAAATAAAAAGAATAATAAAAACAACAGACATAAAAACATAACAGAATAATTCAAAGCCGTTCAAAATATTAATACAATCTATAATAGTATCTCGATACTAAAACAACACTGCCACAGTTTGTTGTCTCAAACAAAATGGCACCATTCAGCTGACACAATTCTTAACAAATTCATCTATTTACAATGTATTTGACATCTGTTCTTTATTTCTAAGTTCTAGATATGGGAAAAGCTTATCAAAATATCATGTCCTGATTTTTTTTCTATTATTATATACATTTTTAATGACATTTCCTTCATTGTTTTCATTGCTGCAGCAAAAATGTATTTTTTAATTAAGAGGTATTAAATTTAATATACTATATTTAAAATATGCTTTGATACGCACATTTCTTACACTATTTAAGTAGTCAAATAATGAAATTTCTTAACTTTTTATGATTGTATCATGTAGGGCCATATAAAATTAGTTTTATTTTTTCCCAAATTCCATTCCCATTTTTTCTGTTTCATTAAATCATTAAACTTACACAATTGAACAAAAGTTTAACAAAAGGTTTTATTAAAATGTTTAAATTTTAATAATCAGAAGTATCTCTAATTGATTCATTTTATAAAATAATAAATTATTGTTATTTTATTTATTTCTTTTTTTTCAGAAATACTGTGTTTTTACATTTTTCTGGTAAATATTTTCTTCGGGTAAACATTCATTAAAAAACAATGTTTTAATTCAGTTTATTAGTAGTAGAACATTACATATTTTTTAAGTTAAACCACACTTTAAATTTCAGAGGCTGAAAACATTGCAAGTGTCACATGCAATTCAATATGTGTGTAGTAAACGAAACCGTGCATCTGTGCCATTCATTTACAGAGACACGCACAACATGCAGGATTCATATTCAAATAGTATTTTTGCTGCTTGATATTCACAGACACTAGTCCATATCGCATTTTGATTTAACTGTACTGACCTACTCTTGATTTATTCATCCAAACTTGGACAAATTTCTTGACATTCTGTGTTATCCACCTTATTTTTAAATGTGGAAGTAAGCTGTTTTCTAGTTATGTGTTAGACTTCCGGTTCATAAGCCACTGTAGGGAAATAACGAGAAGAATAACAAAGTGCACTAAACACTAAAACTATTTGCACTACAAACCATTGTGTTCATAATTAAGATTATTTTAAATGCATTAAAATAATATGGGAAGACACACTAGTTTGCAATATCAAACTATTTTTGTACAGCTAAAAATAGCTGGAAGCGGATGAGACCGGAAGCCAGACACATTCAATTTAGAATTGGCTGCTCTTACGGGAAAAATAAGGTGGATACAGTAAATTCCATTTTTTATGACTGGATTTCACGTTTTCTGCATTGTGGAAATCATAGGGCCCTAATCACGGTTTAAACAAATCTCGAGACCCCTTCAATCTGTTCTGTGCACTCTGACTAAATGTTTTTGATAACATCAGTTTTTTTCACATAAACACCCCCTATGAAACATGCCAGATTAGGATCAGGGACCAAAAAACAACCCCAAACCATCTTAATTATATGGGCTTTCCAGTTAAAATTTTAAGCCTAGTTGTTCACCCTTACGAAAAATAAGTTTATTCAAGTGTGCTATTAGTATACATCTTTTAAACTAAAAAACAGCAAAGTATACTTTTAGTCTACTTTTTATGTACTTCTCAGAAATGGGCTTTATGTACTTCTCAGAAATATACTTAAAATTACATTTAAGTATACTTGACTTATACTTAGAAAAAGTCTAAATATATTTGAGCTATACTTGCGCTCCTAGAATCCGTGTTTTTATTCTTATATGGTAGGGGGCGCTATTACACATCTTCTGCACAGAATTTCCAAAAAAACACAAGTGAAGAAGAAACTGAAACAACAAATGCTTCCACATATAATCTAACATGATCATCAGACATAAAACAGCATCAAAACTGTGTAACGTTGTGGACAAAAATGTCGACCAATGAAGAGGTAATAATGACTGTCAAGCTTTAGGGTGTTGATTGACTTTATTTTTTATTATTATTTATGAAACTTACCCACATTCAAGTGTTTAAAAAAAGAATGCATGAAGCTAAAATAACATGTTTTTGTTTACAAGCAGACACCCTGTTCTTTCTTTTGACGTTTTGTATGTTCAGATATTCATATAACAAAATATATACAAATTAATACCTAGATGATGTAAAGTTCACTTAAAGAAAACTTAAAAGTATACTTGCAGTACAAAACTACTACACTAACAGTTACAGAGACTATATGTCGCAGTGTACTACAAATGCTACTGCAAGTATTTACTTATCAGTATACCTATAAGTTCACTTTTAGTACAGTTGCAGTACAAGCTAAAATATATATGTAAACTAGTTGTGTGCTCAAAGTTTACTACTGTTATACTTAAAGTATATTTAAAAGTAGAGGTCGACCGATATTGGATTTTACCGATACCGATAACTAGGTTGGACCACACTGGCCGTTACCGATTAATTGACCGATAGTTTTTTAAATAGCTACTGAACGGAAAATAAATAGTGCTCTACTATTAACCGCTTTTCCACTATCGGGCCGAACTGTTCTCTTTGCTTAACTATTCCGTTCCGTTCCGATCCGGGCCAGTGAGCACAGATACGGTTTCATTTTCCACTATGGTGCTGATAACGGAACTCTTTGGAATGTAAGCACAAATGCGTTAGTCGTTGCCTTGGTAACGCAATTGTAACATAAACAGATATATATATATATCTGTTTATGTTACAATTGCGTTATATATAAATTATATATTTATATTATATATAAAGTTTTCTTCCTGTTATTTAACGAAGTCCCAAAAACAGAAATATCTGATCATCGTCCATATCTCTGTTTATATTACAATTGCGTTACCAAGGCAACGACTGACCCAGATCGACACGGAATGGAACGGTTAAGCAAAGAGAACGGTTCGGCCCGATAGTGGAAAAGCGTCTTAACTGCGCCGAGAATTTGCTTCAGCAACGGACCTGACCCGGAAAAAATATCGGCACAGATTTTTGCCGATAACCGATAGTTCCGCCAATCAACTATCGGTGCCGATTAATCTGCAAAACCGATACTCTACTTAAAAGTATACTTTTATATACTAGAAGAGTATTGAAATTGTACACTTACAAGTATACTACTAGTACACTGATATTTGTCATGCAGTATACTAAAAATATACTTGAACTTTACTTAAGTATACTTAAGAATAAAATAAACTTGAGGTGTACTACTTTTCGGTAAGGGCAGCCAAACCCCCATCTAGTTGATTTTGAAAATAAGTAATTTGCACATTGCTACTCTGCAGGACTGTTGATTTGTGTATGTTTGTGGCCAAGTTACGTAGTAACTGCCAGTCCATGAAAATGCAGGTCGAAGAACCAGCAAAAACCACTGAATTGACAAGCAGCACCATTTTGGTAGAAACTGGTCAAAGAAGTGGTACTTGAAAAAGCAGCAGTGAGGTAAAGATTGGCTCTCAGGCCAATGAGATAGTCCCCATTGACTGACAGGGCTGATTGTTGTCTGGGGAAAGTGAAGCCGTTCCAGTTCAATACTCAGGAAAGGCCAGTCACCGCAGCAGAGATGCGAAGACTTCTAAGAGAGCATCCGTGTGCGACAAATGCTGCTTTATTTAACGCAGGACTGAGTCTGACCTAATCAATGACACTATAGAACGTTCCAGAGTCAATATATTAAACATTCATTGAAGCTCAGGGAGAAAACACCACCAAAATCCCACTGAACAAGATGAAATGTCCTTTTTTTATCTTCACACACAGATATAATACAGTTCTGTTCATATCTATCTATAATACATTTCTTTTTTTTAGCATTTCAAATAAATTGCATTCTTTTAAACCTGTTTTCAACATTGATGATAAAAAGAAATGTTTCTTGAGCTGCAAATCAGCATATTAGAATAGGATCATGACACACAAGACTGAAGTAATGATGCTTAAAAGCTCAGTTTTGCGTCACCGGAATAAATTAAATTTTAAAACATATCAATAAAGAAAATGGTCCTTTTAAATTATAATATTTCTGCCTAATATTACTGTTTTTACTCTATTTGCAATGAAATAAATGCAGCCTTGAAGATGCTTTAAAAATGAACTGTAGTTTATATATACAGTATTGTCAGCTATGGCAATCTGGCATAAATAAAGGAAAACTGTGTGGTGTAATATTTACCGATCCCTGTTACATGTTAGAAGCACCTGCTTCATCAAGGTTAACTACAGACAACACAGAATCCATCATCTCTGTCAGTTTGCAGCAGTACACAGTGTCTTCATACCACAGGAAAGAGATACTGCATTTAATTAAAGCACTCCCTCTACGTACCCCTTGAAGTCTACATTATTTCACATTAGCGAGCCAGCGGATTCCCTCTGGACAAAATTGATTATTATTTCATTAGATCTAGCTCGGTCTATTTATGGACTTTAATCTCAAGCGTGTCAGGCCCATTTTTCTTGCAAAAGATCATTAGGGGTGTATCAACAAAGTCATTTTATAATAATATTTCCAATATCAATCTGCTTCTATCATGTAAATTTCATTATCATTGTTCCTGTATTGATCTGGTATGCTGTACCTGACCTTATAAGATTATTCATCATTAAATAAGTGACACTGGACAGAACATCACCGATAAAGCACTACCACACAAGTGTCTCATGCTGATTTAACTGTTTACAAGAACTGTCAAAATGACACTGACAGAGTATTCTGCTTTGTCCTTTAAAAAGCTCAGTGTGCTGCAGGCTGGCAGACTTAATTTCCTTTTATAAACACGGTTTTAATTATTTTTAATTATTAGGCGTGTCTCAATAATTTTAAAGACACTGAATAATTACTACAGACTAATATGGAGTCAATTCAATGCCAGAAAGTGAAATGTGCAGGAATGTGTAAACAGCATTATGAGCTCACACATGACTGAAACACAAAATAAAAGAACGCTGAAAATAAATTAGTAGCCGTGGAAAATATGTGTTGCAAAATCATTGCTTTTGCTCTGTTTCATTTATATTTTACTTTTTTTAGTAATTAATTAAAAATATTTTTGTTTGCAAAAAGCACATTTATTTTTTCTCAATACTTTCATTTTGGATTGCATTTTTTTTGTTTTTTTTGCATTGATTTGACTCCACAGAAATACATGAATTATAGAAACTACATGGAAAACACTTTTAAAAATTAAAAATAAATAAAATTAAATAAATATTAAAAAATATAAAACGACATTAAAACATTTTCACACTAGCAGGCCATTTTAAACTGCACTGTAAAAATATATATTTTTTTGATGCAAATTACTTTAGTAGTATATTTTACAAAATAAATAAATAGAATAATACTATAAATAATACTATTTTAGTCTTTCTAGAACTTTTTTCTCACAATACTTTTTAATTTTTTGTAAATATTTATTTTTGCTTGCAAAAAGTACATTTATTTTTTCTCACTACTTTCATTTTGGATTGCAGAATTTATTTTCTTTTGCAGTACTTAAATTCTTTTGCAAGTATTGGTGGCATTGATTTGACTCCATAGGACTATATGAATTATGTAAACTACATGGAAAACACTTTTAAAAATCAAAAATAAATAAACTAAATAAATATTGAAAATATAAAATGAAATTAAAACTAGCAGGCCATTTTAAACTGCACTGTAATTTTTTTCAAAGTTGTAAATGTATTTTTCTGAGTATATTTTACAAAATAAATAAATAAATAAATAAATAAATAAAATAATACTTTAAATAATAATAATTTGAGTCTTTCTATAAACACTTAAGCCTTTTAGTCTTTCTAAACACTTTTTTTCTCACAATACTTAATTTTCTTTTGCAATTCTTTATTTTTGCTTGCAAAAAGCATATTTATTTTTTCTCAATACTTTTATTTTCACTTGCAAAACTTTATTTTCTTTTGCAGTACTTCAATTATTTTGCAAGTATATGTGGCATTGATTTGATTCCATATGACCACATGAATTATAGAAACAAAAAAAAAAAATTAAATAGATATTGAAAATATAAAATGAAATTAAAACGTCTTCACACTAACAGACCATTTTAAACTTTATTTTTACAAAATAAATAAATAAACAGTACCATTTTAGTCTTTATGAAAAACTTTTGTTCTCACAATACTTCATTTTCTTTTGTAATTCTTTGTTTTTGCTTGCAAAAAGCATATTTATTTTTTCTCAATACTTTCATCTGAGTTTGCAAAACTTATTTTATTTTTCAAGTACATGTGGCATTGATATGATTCCACAGGACTACATGAATTACAGCAACTACATGGAAAACAACACATTAAAAAATTAAAATAATTAAAACAAAATTAAAAATATATGTAAAATATACGATGAAATTTAGGCAGGCCCATTTAAACTGCACTATAAAAATATTTTTTTTCGAAAACGTAGATACAAAATTTTGGAGTACATTTTACAAAATAATAATAATAACACACTTTTGGTCTTTCTACTTGAAAATGTTGTTTAATTCAGTGTGTTTTCCGCATGTTTAATAGATAATTTGCTAGAGTAAAAGTGTCTCAAAGTAAATCACTCTTTTCAGTGCAGTGAAGAAAACTGAATGCAAATTTTAACCTAAAATCTAATAAAAGAAAATTCAATGGACAAAATTTGCAGTAAGTACTCACATGCAAACATACAAAAAACTACATTAACTCATTTAAATCCTGCACTGAAGATGCGCTCTCGCAATTCCGTACCATTGCACAATGCGAGACGCATCAGTCTGCACCATTAAAACTTAGCAGCATAAATACAACACGAAAAATCCATTTGTGTTCAGCTGCTTAAAAGCTCTAGCCAGTGCCAATTGAGGATAATGGAATCTTGCTTTGGAGAGCTGGCGACAAAAAGCACTTGCTGCTGGAAGCTTTGCCTCGCTCACGTGTACCTCAAGGTGCAGCGTCCTGCCTTTCCTCTTGCATGCCCCGAAACCCAAGCAGACAATGTCAGTGTTAAGAATAACGGCTCACAAAGAGCTCATCCTCAATCTAAGGACAATTTCCATTCTGGTAGGAAGCAGAACCCAGACCTCAAGGATACAGTACTCATGCATACGCCGTGTGTGTGTAGTGCACTCACCAGCGATCCGCTCTCAACTGCACCGCCGCTTCTGTAATCGTGAGCTGATGCCTGTGAGTGCGTTTGTTGAAGGCTGGTTTCTCCGGGTCTCTCTCGCCCTCCCCAACTGCTGCAGAACCCTCCACCGCTCAAGGAACAGCCCACCGGAGACACATGCAATGTCACATGCACAGCCACACTGAGCTCTTCCACATGGCGAAACACACGAGCACGAATTTCGATGGACGAATAAAGAACAATTCCTGCATACCAAGTGGCCGTCTTAAAGACGTCGCATGGGCTTAGGCTGAACGCTGCTCTCCATTACAACTCCCTGCGGACCGCTGGCCAAGTCAAGCAGAAGCGAGTCATTAGGGAGAGCAGGCTAGCGTTCAGCTCTTCCCATCATCCCTCATCGCTCTCTGTGCCTCTCTCTGTCCTCCCGTATCTTTCACTCCCCCTCCGCTTTTGACTGCAGCCCTTCACCGGGAGGTGTTTGTGAGTGACATCACTCCGAGGATTTCCTTTTGTTCCGCAGACAGATCACTTCTCTCTCTCTCTCTCTCTCTCTCTCTCTCTCTCTCTCTCTCTCTCTCAGAAACACAGTGCTGTGAGCTATTTTTAGCTACAGAAAAAACACAGCACGACTACAAAGCAGTAGGTTGCTACACTGAGAAAAATACAGCAAAAATGGAGCTCAAAGTGGCTGCGCATTACGAAAAAGGTGCCTGCTGTAGAAACGAAAACCATGAAGGAAATCCATTTTGTCTCGATAGTTTCTTGTAGAGTGCAATGAGATAAAGTGCAAATGGTGACTTTTGCTCATGTGTACTGCTTTTCAGGATGTTCTCTGAAGGATAAAACCCAGTAATCTTGCAAAAATGCCACAAACTCAAATTTGTGCTCAAGATATTGTAGCAAAAGATCTGGAATCAAACATTGTCTCAATATGAAGAGTTCAGATGCAAAACCAGCTAAAAGCCATCTCGGTCAAAAATGAGATAATGATACTGAGTGAATGCTCTCGACACATATTATACCTCCATCAATTACTTTTTCTTCAAACTCGCTAAAATACCAGCTTCAGCCCAATCAGAAGTGCCGGTACTTACATAGAAACCTATACATCTGAGCCTGATAAAAATGCATTTTTTAAAGAAAGACGTCAAATGGATTTAGCTGGTTTTGCATCTGAACTCTTCATATGAACTCAAACATTTCTCATCAAATTACAACAAGAACAAATGATCCAAGCTACACTACCCATACTAATTTCATCGATTACACTCTTTCTTTGTCAATAACTGTCTCATTTGTAACTATTTTTATTTCTCCCAAGGAAGCCCAGGAATATAATATAATATATATTAATATATAGTGTAATGTAATATAGTGTGCAAATACGCCTGTTGTAGGAAAGAAATTCAGAAAAGAAAAAGCAATGAGATTAAGTACAAATGGAGACTTACATTTACAGCTTTTTTAGATTTTTACACTAAGAATACATCATATAAGTGACCCTGGACCACAAAACCAGTCTTAAGTCGCTGGGGTTTATTTGTAGCAATAGCCAAAAATACATTGTATGGGTCAAAATTATTGATTTTTATTTTTTATTTTTTGCTGTAAATGTATGAAAACTTAATTTTTGATTAGTCATATACATTGTTAAGACCATTATTTGAAGAACTTTAAAGGTGATTTTCTCAATATTTAGATTTTTTTGCACCCTCAGATTCCTGATTTTTAAATAGTTGTATCAAATATTAATTTAATTAGTTGTATTAAATAGTCCTTTACTAACAAACCATACATCAATGGAAACCTTATTTATTCAGCTTTCATATAATGTATAAATCTCAATTTTGAAAAAATGACCCTAACTGGTTTTGTGATCCAGGGTAACATAATATAATATAATTCCCAAGTTTTAAGATATTTGGATGACTACAAAGTAATAGGTTAATACACAAAAAACAATACAAAGCAAATAACGGATTCCAAATTGGCTGCTACATTTCTCATCAAATTATTCCAAGACGCAATGATCCAAGCTATGCTATTTAAATCAACATTATAGATATTACTCTTATTTTGTCAAAACTTTCTTATTTGTAACTGTGTATTTTGAGCATGGAACATAATATACTAGCTCTGGAGAGTTCTGGTCCTTGATTCTGATTGGTTGAGCTGCATTCAAAGCTGTTGTAATTTACTCAACAAACATGCATCTTTGTTGATCTTTGTGTGTTACTCGGCAACCACTTTGTTGCACCCACCATAGTTTAGGGATGGGCATTTTCCAAAAATATTGCATTCGAATATTTGGGCTCATAAAAAACGAATATCTGAATATTTATCACTTTATTGTCACGATTTCTGAACAAGCTTATTATTAGTCGTTATACACAACGTTCTACAACAACGTTGGGTTAAATATCTCAAGGTTTTATTTCGGTTGAAAACGTGCAAACAAAAAAATATATACACATATAAAAAACAAACGCAAGCAAAGCAAACGAAAAAAATCATGCAGACTGTGCCAATTACAGTACAGAATGTACATGCAATCAAGTCGGCCTGTGTTTACATTGTTTCAGAAAAACAATATCCACATCATGCTCGGGTGAAAGTTTGTTCCTCAGTCTGATAACAATAAGCACGAGCGCCGACAAAGGTAACGTGTCCTAACACTTTCTTAGCGCTTTGTGTTAAACAACTCTCCCTTGAGGAAACTTTATATATATCTCAAGATCTTTTTCGAAACCTCACTCTGCTTTGTGTCATGCCTAACAACGGCCCTTAGCTGTTATAAATTCACTGTAAACCATGTCTCCTTGGGGCTTTTTTATAATATTTTGGTACAGCTGTGATTTGGCCGTAGGTAAAACCGCTATAACGCATGGCTAAGGTGTGATATTGCATTTATACAACAGTTCGACAGCATGAGTGTGTAAATACATAAGAAACAACAATGGAGAGTCTTTAAAAACCTTCTGCCATTAATTTTCGCATAAGGGCCTAAAATATTTAATAAACAACAAAGGCCATCATAAAAGTTGCTAGTCAAATCAGTAAAAAGTACAAAGACAGTGCTCTGATATACAGCATTAAATTTACATAAAATATAACGTGACAAGATTTTGCCCTCTGCCAAAACTATTTGCATTGGACTAAATAATAGATTAATGAGACCAAAGACTGCCTGTTAGATTTACCCAAAGCAAATTATATCTCATGTTTAACCACTATAGAGACATCAGAGCCAGCGGCATATTCTAGAAGCTCTGGCCAAGGTAAGGCTGCTTTCAGCGAGTTCATGAGCGCTGAGTGGCCGCTGACGCCCTGGAGCTGGATCTTAATTAACAAACCGCATATTTATCAAAACAACTCCAATAAAACTCCAAAACTACATTCTGTGACACATAAACATGATTATGAATAAAATTATAGTGGATATGGGCATCTGCATTGACACTCGCTGTGAGAAATATGGCAACTTCAGCAAGCGGAGTGATACAAATGGTGATGCGGCTGTTGTTCTGAGTTCTGTTGGACTCTAATATAGCACTCTTATTAGCCAATTAGATCTGAGGGCCAAAAAGAATGTATAAAATATAATATATGAGCAATATCACATGAGTAGCAGTGCGTCATTGCTGTATATCAGCACGGCTGTGAATTGTCTGTAGGTAATCACAGCGGTCCGATATACGCATGGCTACGAGTGTGATATTGCATTTAACAGTTTGACGGCACAAGTGTGTAAATGAGCTCTGAACGGTCGCTGACACCTTGGAGCTCACATCTCCGAAAACACTGAAGCAAATTTTTATTAACCATCCACATATTTGAAGTACAATCTTGCCTTAAAAAATTCTTAAAACTACATTCTGTGACACAAAAACTACTTATAAAATTTTAGTGGATTTGGGTATCCGCCATGACACTCACTGTGAGAAATACCACAAGCAGAGTGATACAAACAGTGAAACGGTTGGGGTTGTTTACACTAAAATATCACACTCCTTTCAGCCAGTCAGAATTGAGAGCTGTTGTATATAATACAATATAAAAAAATCTAATAATAAAAAGACAAGCAGTTTAAAAATGGATAATATAATACAATCAAGCAGTGCTATCCATATTTATTTTATAGCTTTATTACTGAATATCAATAAACATTTCTGATTATTTTTATTTCTACTACAGAATTTTAGTTAAAGTAAAACATTACAGAGAACTCAATTTAGTCTCCTGTGACATAAAAGAGCAATCTCTGAGCAATATAATTCTCCTGTGGGTAAACCTTCAAGAGCCTCAGGAGGACCATTAACCACCACTGAGCAAATTCCCTCAAAGTGAAGTGTGTCATTTCTGCACGCCAGTGTCAGCGGAGTCACAAAAACAATGTTTTGAAATGGGTTTTGAGTGGGTTTGACATGCTCAGAAGTGTGTAATGTATTTCTGAAATCTGCAGATTGCCTCTCTTGTAGAACAAGAACACACACTTTATTTCTAAAAAAAACCTCAACATGGGCCTCTCAATAATTTATAAGTATAATGAGCATCTGTTGTTTGTCCTGGCCGTGGGTGATTTCTTTTTTCTGAGGGAAAAAGCATTTGTTGAAGGAGGCGGCGCGTAGCGACTACCTCAGCGCACGTGCGTTACACACGCGTCCACACGGCTCCCCTCGCCCGGCCCACTGTTAAGCAATATGCCAGCCATCAAATCATCCAAAACATGCTCAGTCGAGCACTAACATCTCTGCTGCTAAGAATAACCCCTCGTTCTCCTCAGAGCTTTCTTGGTCCTCTGTTGTTTCTTTTTATAGCCATGCCTGGGGAGCCGGCCTGCAGTTTTTAGAAGGACACGACCACAGTCGCTGCTCCACGGCCCGTTTGATCTCAGCTGACGACACTTGTTTACTTGCTCACGGACACACGTTATAACCATGAAAAAGCACAACAGTACTACCCGAGGCAACATTTGCATGTTTCACAGTGTAGAAAATAAGTAACTTTCATTGATTTTCTAATAATGGACATTTCCGGGTTCTCTGAAGCGTAAGTCGTTTTAGCTGGATAAACTTCTATAGTGGTAAATAGAAGACTACAAAAAAAAAAACCCAGCTGTGTTCCCATTTGGTCCAATAACAAAAAAACAAAACAAAACAAAAAATCTCCAGTAATGAGGAAAAGGAGAAAAAAAAAAAAAAAAAAAAAAAAACACATCTCCAAAATATTTAGGGCAGTCAGAATAGAGAAAGATTCAAATTTACTGTCACTCTCTCAGATGTTGTATTAGAGACACTGTTGTAGCAGTGTAACATTTTATTTTTGTAATTTAATGCCAAGAAAATAAAACACAATGTATAAAAGTTAAAAATAAGCAGTTTTCATTGTTAATATAAAATTTATGATGTTAATAATTGGGGAAACGTCCCATCACAGTCCATAATAAACAGATTTGGATATTTATATCCCAACCACAGCATATGGAATGTGCAACTAATACTGAAATGAAATAATTACTATATTATAATATAATATAATATAAATTTCCAGCCTTTTTGAAATGGTAAAGGGTAACAGAAATGTGACATGACTCACAACTAATGCTGAATGAAAAACTAAATAATATATATTATAATCTAATCTAGTCTAAAATAAGATAACATAACATAACATAACATAATATATAGGGTTCGAACATTTACTGTAAAAAAATAATTTCAGGACTTACAAGCTTTTCAAGCACTACTTTTTTGATTTTCAAGGACTTTAATCAGAGATCTCACTTATCAAACTATGTCTTATCTTTCAAAAAAAAAAAAGAAAGATAAATAGAAAAGAATATACTAATAAAATAAAACACAAAGTTACGATCTAAATCAAATGACTCGTGAACCCGCTTCGAAATCCCGATCTAAATCAAATGACTCACAAACCCGCTCTGAAATCCCGTTCTAAATCAAATGTTTCACGATCTGTACTCCGAAGTTCCGATCTGAAGCAAAATATTCACAAACCAGCTCCAAAATCCCAATCTAAATCAAATGATTTGTGATCTGTGCATTGAAGCTCAAATCTCACGTGAAAGATTCACGAAACTGCTCCGAAATCCTGATCTAAATCAAATGACTCACAAACCTGCTCTGAAATCCCCATCTAAATCAAAAGATTCATGAACCCGCTTCGAAGTTCCGATCTACATCAAATGATTCACCATCCGCGCTCCAAAGCTCTGATTTAAATCAAATGATTCACAAACCCACTCGAAATCCCATTCTAAATCAAATGATTCACAATCTGTGCTCCAAACTTATGATCTGAAGCAAAATATTCACAAACCTGCTGCAAAATCCCAGTTTAAATCAAATAATTTGTGATCAGCACTCTTAAGTTCCAATCTGATGCAAAAGATTGACAAATCTGCTCCAAAATCCCAATCTAAATCAAATGACTCATGAACCTGCTTCAAAATCCAAATTTAAATTAAATGACTCACAAACCTGTTTCAAAATCCCGATCTACATCAAATGACTTGCAAACCCGTTCCAAAATCCCATTCTAAAGCAAAGATTCACAAACCCCACTTTGAAGTTCTGATCTAAATCGAATTACTCGCGAACCCACTCCAAAATCCCAATGTAAATCATAATATTTACGAACCCGCTCTGAAGTTTCGATCTAAATCAAATGAGTCACAAACCTGCCCCGAAATTCTGTTCTAAATCAAATGATTCGCAATCCGGGTTCTGAAGCAAAAGAATCACAAACCTGCTCCGAAGTTCCGATCTAAATCAAATGATTCACACAACCGCTGCAAAATCCCGATCAAAATCAAATGATTAGTGATCTGCACTCCAAAGTTCTGATCTAAATCAAATGATTCACAATCCACGCTCTAAAGCAGATTCACAAACCTGCTCCAAAATCATGATCTAAATCAAATGATTTGCGATCTGCGCTCCGAAGTTCCAACTGACGTGAAAGATTCACAAAACTGCTCCAAAACCCTCATCTAAATCAACTGACTCGCGAACCCGCTTCGAAATCCTGATCTAAATTAAATGACTCACAAACCTGCTCTGAAATCCCGATCTAAATCAAAAGATTCACAAACTTGCTCCAAAGTTCTGATCTAAATCAAATGACTTGCAAACCCGCTTTGAAATCCCAATCTAAATCAAATGATTCATGCTCCGAAGTTCTGATCTAAATCAAATGATTCGCAATCTGCACCCCAAAGTTCCAATCTGAAGCAAACGATTCACAAACCCACTCCGAAGTGCCGATTTGAATCAAATGGTTCACACTGAATCATTGCGACGCAATGGTGATTCAGAGTTTCGGAAAGCTCTGTTTCACCCATGCTTTGTAATTCTAAAATGAATGACTGGATTTTGCTAGTGAATCACTTAAAATGAATGATCAAAGTCATGAGTTTGAATCAATCAGAGCAGTTCCAGCGTAAATGACCTACATGTACAACCAAGTTTTTGGTGAATTATTATTTTTAATGAAAAACACAACACACTAAACATAGACATATTGCCAAATATGCATTTTTCCTTTTCGCTTTCATACCAAATCCTCCTCCATCATCTTGCCAGTCATGTCTTCTTACTCTGTTTATGTGATAAGCGTAATCTCAGCTTTCAGTTTATAATTGTAAGGTCCGTTATACAACTGAACTAAATAGTTTTTATTTCTATTAAAGCAAAAGTGGGATCTGCAGTGGTGGCTGTGATATAATCAGTGAATGGCCCGAACACTGCGTAACACCAATTACTGCGTCAAACCTAACCAGTACTGGCGCAAAACTGACACACTTCATCTCGACACTTGTGGAACTGATTGACTTGTTGCTATGAGAACTGCATTATCCTGTAGTATCTGACAGACTAATAGTCAATATTACACATCTAATGTGCTGTCTATTTGTGGTATATTGTGGATATTTACCGGTGTTGACATAAAGCATGGAAATGGGCGCTTACCGTGAAACTATTGTTGACATTCTTTGTGCTTGATTCGGCAACACTGGCATCTGAAAGATCCACCTCATCGAAAATAAGTGACTGTGGACAGGAGGAGAAAGAGGAGAACAGTGAACAAGGACTTATATTGATAAACAAACATCTTATGCACAGTAATACCAAATACTGTTCTACTGAAATGACACGAAAATGAGCTTATTGAGCTACTCCTTATCCTATGCAGTACCATGCGTGTGTGCTATATGAGTTTAAGATGGATCGCAGACAGCTGGGTGTGTTATGACCTCCTCCATCAGTGCAGACAGCAGGAACTGAAGGCCTGAGATAATAATAACGCCACACACCACCTTCAGTGACCAGTGAAAAACCACTCTCAGGAAGCCTGGATGTTAGAAACTACTGCTGATTAAACATTTGTTAAGGATGTAACAATGTCATTTCTGCAGTCATAAATAGGGCTGGGAAGTATGAGCAAACATATGATTACATTTTATATTATGAGTCATTTATATGAAGGAAATGGTGTATATTATTATGGGAATATAATGTACTATTTAATTTTGTTTACTGTTTTTAGGTAATAGATAATAGTTGGCATTTGATGGACGCAAAGCAAATAATTATTCAGTTTAAAAATGTAAAAACACTTTTGACTGTAATTTCTGATTGGATGAACCATACTCAAAACAATAGTCAGTGGGTAAATAACAAATAATAGATTTCAAGATAAAGAAAATACAAAAATTCAGGTGTCAAGTTCTTAGAAATGTTTAGAAACATTTAAACCATTTTCAACTAATATTTAAATTGAATAACTACTAATGGTATGCAGTGTAACCATCAAGTAAAAAGTAATAAAATTTTTCTTAAGTACATACTACCATTCAAATGTTTGGGGTTGATAAGATGTCTTACGCATACCAAGCTTCATCTATTTGATAAAAAAAAAAAAAAAAATACAGTAAAAACAGTAATAATGTGTAATAATATTATGATATAAAAGGAATGCTTTCTATTTGAATATATTTTAAAATGTAATTTACTCCTGTGATGCAAAAGCTGAATTTTCAGCATCATTACTTCAGTCTTCAGTGTCATATGATCCTTTAGAAATCATTCTAATATGCTGATGTGCTGCTCAAGAAACATCAGATTATTTTTATTATTTATTTATTTTATTTATTATTTATATTATTTTTATTTTTTATTATCAATGAATTTGACTGTTAAAATACCTACAAAACATTATTTAAAGCTATTTTTGTGTTAAATGAGAAAGTATCAAGTAGACATTACAAATTGTAGCTTTAGAAAGAAATATTTTATTTGATTCAGCATAAAATTTATCACACATTTAGGCTGCAACGCCCTAACGTAAACTATGGAACATAAAAGAAGATCATTTGAGAAACATCTCAGTATTTTTTGTTCATACAATGAAAGTCACTGGTAACCAAAACAGCTTTGTTACCAACAGTCTCTTTATTGTTTTCATTTTTAATATATATATATATATATATATATATATATATATATATATATATACAGTATATATAAATATTATGAAATGATACTCAAAATAAGAGACTAAATCTGCCAGCAGATGGCGGTAACTGTCTTTATGTGTCATTCACTCATTTGATTCGATTCGTTCAAATGGCTGATTCATTCAGAAATTAAGTAAATGGCTCACATTTTATGAATGTTCTTGTGAATCACTGATTCACATGATTCGTTCAAAATGCGGATTCATTCAGAAACTACACACCGCTGTGTTTCTTGGAGATGCGCAACAATTCTGCTATGGCTTCAGAGGTAATACGTTCCCTGCAAAACTGAGCAAAAACACTTAACATTGTGTTTAAAGTTTAACATAATAACATCTTATTTACTGAACTGCTGCATAAAATCACATTTAAGCTTGTGATAGATCAGGACAAAATCAGCACTCGTATCATATTGTGTGATATGTGATTTATATAAATATGAGACAAAACACATAGAGGGGCATTTTAAGCACCAATATTTTGCATTTTAGAGCATAACTGCATTTATGGAGTTGTTGCCCTGCATCATATTTGTCAACAGTCAACTGTATGAAATATAAGATGACGTACAGGTCTGAGGGCATGGCCAGTGCGTTAACTGTGTTAAAATAGTTTAATCACGTTATTTTTTCGTAACTAATTATTTACGTTAACGCGGTAAGCCCTAAAATAAATACATGAGCACCATGCCACTGACCTCAAATCAATACTGTCATACCACCCAGCCCAATGTATAATCAAGTTAATCAGTGTATGAACTCCAAAACGAAATATGCATTTGAAGGATAAAATGAGTATTTCCAGGCTTCCTGAGACCTTTCCATCAAGATTCAGTTTCAATCAGTAAAGGCCCACTGTTTGGGTGGTGATTGGCAGATCTTTGAGTAAATGATGGTTGTATACTCAGGCAGTGTACACAGTGTGACATCCTATTTATGATCTGTAGGCTTGGCCGCTCTACAGCACGAAGCGCAGACCACGGAGTCCGTCACAGACCCGGCTGCCATGCCAATACAAACAAAACCCCCTCGTCTGAGCAGAGTGATCAGCCACCTCGTTTCTGCCTGTGAGGTCTGTGTCGTAACTCCCAGCTCTCTGTCGCCATGCGCTAGTGCCACTCCATGTCATTCAGGAGCTATGCAGGAAGTGCTAGCTTGCGTCATGGCAGCTGCATAGCTATGAACTGGCGATTTTTTGGACTAAATTTTAAGCATCCACTCTTTCTCTCCTGATTCAGATCACCCAACACCTGAATGCCATCCGTAACCACAGGAAGTGCAGCTGAATGGGCAGAGAACATACGAATGGAGGTGAACACACTCGTAGGTAAAACATCTCCTCTAAGACACGGACAATGACATACAAGGCACGTCTCTGGGACTCTCCACCCTCCTCTTCAGATGCCTAAACAGACAAGCAGACGCGGAAATGACGTGATGCCGCTTCGGTTGTGCCGCAGCCCAATGAGGAGAACGGGCATCCCGAACAATGCCAGCAGGGTGATGAGCGGTCAGCCATGACATTGATGCAGGCTAGAGAGGTAAAGAGGGGGTCACTGCTGTTGCTGACCCGAATCGCCACCAAGCCTTCCTCCGATCCACTGGCGCCGAGAGCGGGCGGCGGACGGCGGGCACCGGTCCAGCAGACGGAAAGCACCCTCCAGCACACGCGGCTACGAGAGACCCGATACTGCCAGCGGGCCAAAACGCCACCCGCCTGCCGTAGTGCAACCACACACACACACACACACACAGTGACATTAAAGGCATGGTGCTATGCAAGTGCTCATGTGCAGCTCTTCAGCCCGTCTCAGCACAGGCATGCCCGGTAACTGAGGTCCTGGGAGGAACCATGGTCAAGCAAATTTTATTACCCCCTTACCTTAGATCACTCTGTAGGGTTACTTATTGTAGGGGGCTTACTGTACACTGTAAAAAATGTTAGCATTGTTAAAAAAATGTTTTTTGAACACAGCAACTGGATTGTGTTTTTCAGTAATTAAATAAAATGAAAAAGTGCAATGGTTTACTAAGGTTTTTAAGGCAGGAATTAAAGCTTTGAAATTTTTTACAGTGTAGTGAGGGTGTAGAATCAGTATCTGGAGAAAACTAAAGAATGACTAACCTTGGCATCCTTGGCATAGTATAGCGTCCGTCCCCGCAATTTGAAATAACGTTTTTTCCAACGCTGGAACGAGCTCGTCTGTTTCAGAAGCAGCCCTTCCTTCACGCTCGTCTGCAGAAAGAGAGAGGTAGAACAAAAAGTTGGAAACCATTTAAGCATTTGCACAAAGCAAAAAATGACTAGTAGTGATAAATAGATTAGCTCTGTACATGTTTTATTGATCCAGAGCTTAAAGGGTTACTCCAAAATTTACTCCAAAATTTTGTCATTAATCACTAATGGGGGTCATTAATGGGGGTACCATGTCATTCCAAACCCGTAAAAGCTCAACGTCCAGAAACGCAGAAAGGAGATCAGTAACATAATCCATGTGACATCAGGGGTTTAACCGTAATTTAACAAAGCTACGAGAATACTTTTTGCTGTTTACGTCATTTCCGCTTTGATTTCAGTGTAAACAGTTTATCTGCATGGCGCAGCTGACACAGAACAGCATACATCTGGAGTTCAACCGTAATTTATGAAGCTTCAAGAATACTTTTTGTACACAAAGAAAACCAAAATAAAGACTTTATTCGTCTCCTCCACCATAGCGCCATTTTGGAGAGTATCCACTGAGCGCAAACAGCGTATGCTGTTCTGTGTCAGCTGTGCCATGCAGATAAGCTGTTTTCATTGAAATCAAAGCATAAACAACGTAAACAGCAAAAAGTATTCTCGTAGCTGAGTTAAATTACTGTTGAACCCGTATCTCGTAGCTTTGTAAAATTTTGGTTGAACCCCTTGATGTCACAGGGATAATTTTACCGATCTCCTTGATATGTTTCTGGACACTGATCATGTTAATTACATTGTTGTCTATGAGAGGGTCGGAGAGCTGTCAGAATGCATCACAAATATCTTAAATTGTGTTCCGAAGACGAACAAAGCTTATATGGGTTTGGAACGCCATGGGGTAGATGATTAATGATGAAATTTTAATTTTGGGGTTTTTCAGTTTGTAAACGCTGATTACAAAATATATTTTATTTATATATTATATATGTGTATATATAATGTAATACTGAAAATTGGAGATAAAAAAAATCAAATTCTCGCCTAGCCAGACCTTCAGACTGACAGCAGAAGGTTTGGGAACCTTGGCTGCTTTAAATGGCAAAGGCCCACCCAAGAGACCATTTGACTGACAGGTAAAGCAACATACAGTAGTGAGTAGTGAACAAACACGCACACACGCACACCTGGAGCAGTGGGCAGCCAATGCTGTGGTGCCCAGGGAGCAGTTGGGGTTCGGTGCCTTGCTCAAGGGTCTCACCTCAGTCGTGGTACTGAAGGTGGAGAGAGTGCTGATAATTCACTTCCCCCACCTTAGACCCGCAAGTCTGACTCGCTAACCATTAGGCCACGGCTGTACAAAGATCTACATTTAAACTATGAAATCAGTGCCAACCAACATGTGTATTCCATAACAAAGACAGTATCAGTATGTACATTTAATAATGTTAAAAAGGTTTAATATTTATGAATCAGATCATAAACTTGCCCATAAACTTGGGAGTGCAGTGCACTTCTGCCCTTCTGAATGGCTGTGATATCTGTCACGTTGCGGTTTCGCGTTGGGTGTGGTGTGGACACCCAAATTGCTTGTCGCAATTTGGTGTTAGTGGCGTGGAAATGTCCTCACAATAACAGAACCGTGTGTAAAACTCTTCAACGTATTTTAAAGTGTCTATGCTGCAAACTTTACATATTTCACATACTTTTGAAAATCCAGCTTTTAATTGATCCTGATAAAAGCGCTCATTGTCACAGTTGTAAACATGATGGCTTTCTTCTTTCATGAGGGGGTTTGACATCATTGACCCATTGGCTGAACATCTGATGCATATGGCACACAAAATTGGAAACACATCAGAAGTTTCAAACTCGTCATCTGATTGGTTGGTTTCTTTAACATTCCGCCTGAAAACAAAAATGCTGTGATGCCAAACCTCTTCATAAAAGAAGAAAGCCGTTGTGTTTACAACTGTGACGATAAGCGCTTATCGAGATTTTCAAAAGTATGTGAAATATGTAAAGCCTGCGGCATAGACTCTTTAAAATACATCCAAGAGTATTACACACCGGCCTATTCTTGTGGGGACATTTAAACGCCCCTAAACATGATGCAGCACAAAACAAAACATGATTGGTTGCTTTAGCTGTCAGTCATATGGTCTCTTGGGCGATCCTTGGCCATTAAAGCAGCCAAGGTTCCCAGACCTTCTGCCATATGAAGGTCTAGCTACGCGAGACTAAAACAAATGTAAAGTCAAGATTGCACCAAAACCAATTAAATACGTCTTAATAATCACTCTAATTCTTTGAGAATAGAGACATCCACATCACAACTGTAACGACAGAGGAACGATATTGTTGGATTCTCTTTTAGATTTTTTTCAGTTGATGAATGATAAACACATTTGCCTTCACAAACCAAAAAGCTGCTTGGTTTAAAATTGATTTCTGTGTGAGCTTTGCTTTATGCATTGCTACACTATTGACAACAGACAATAAATCTTTTTTGCCAACAAAATTTCTCTAAAGACTGCTCCAAAAGACAGGCAGTATGGGAATATATATATATATTTGGGAATTTGGGACTATATTTGTCTGTAGCTACTGTGTTAGTGTAGCAACATGCTAACACCAAACACAGTTGGAATCAACTGTACGTTTCTGCTTTGCACTTCAGAAGAGTGCTTTTGGCCCTATAATTCATTCAAAAACAAAACCTAGCACTAAACCTAATTAGAATTGCCCAATATTTAGGTATTTGGGACTTTCTGATGCCAAAAATCATGGTTATTACACTTCAGGGTAGTTTAGACAGCATGGCAGCTCAGGTTTGGGAAAATGATCAAAGTCTGTGGTGAAAAGTGTAAAAGTAGTGTGAACATTTCATTGACACTGACAAATCAAAGGCACGTTCCTCTGTCAGATGGAAAGGTTTTCTCCTTTTTTGCTATTTCCTGTGAATATTCGTACCAGAGCTGACTGAGTGACATGAAACAGGCAGGGCAATAAAATAATCCTCTGTCCAACTAGCTAGTCAAGTAAGCTAAATTATAACCTTAAATATGAGCTGTTCGTACATACACACCATCCAATTATATCCCAGCTATGTAAACAATGTTATAATGTACCAAACAAAGAGGGGGCATGTGAGACTTAACATAAGCGTAAAGGAAGCAGAATTTGAAACTCGATATCAGCTCTGGACGTCCACAGGGACGTGTGCACAGTGCGGGTCTGCCCTGCCAGAGGAAGGAACAGGAAGCCTTGCCAAGATCAAGTGCGCTTTAACACCAATTTCATGCTCGGGAGGGGAAAGACAAGGCAAAAGGCACACAAGAAAGGAAGCCCATTACTCAAAAGATCCTGTCCTGCATAGTGCCACCGTCCCCTTGGCAAGCGTGAACTCACGGAAACCACGGAAGGAAAGGCGCAAGATCTCAGACCCGAGATCTACAGTCTTAAAAATAAAGGATCTTTATTGGCATCTAAGGCTCAAAGAATAACCTTTAACATCCATGAATCCTTACCATTACAGAAAATGTTTTTTACACTCTTAAATATAAAAAATGCAAAAGTTTTTTTTTTTTTTTTTTACAATAAAATAACTATTTAAACTAAGAACATTTCAGTGAAAAGTAAAAAAAAAAAAAAAAAAAAACTTCTTTTTACTTAGTGTCAAGATTTTTATTTTAATTTAAAGAACGTTTTTCTCCTGTACAGAATCTTTAATGCAGTGGAAGTTTTTATGGATATTAACTCTTTCCCCACCACTGATGGAATTTTCATATGCGTTTTTTCGGGTTTTTCGTATTCGTCATCTTTTCCCATCAAAATGCTTGCTACGGATGTGAAAACGATGAAAAATGATGAAAAATGCTAGCACTGGTTGGCAACTTTAAAAAAATAAATAAATAAATGCTGGCGGGAAAGAGTTGAAAGAGTTCTTTAGCTTATAAAATGTTTTTCACACATTATGAAATAATGTAATATAATAAAAATTAAGAATTTTAAGTGAATTTTTGTCACAATTGACAAAAATTGACAAAAATACATCTCACCATTCTCACAATTGCATGATACAAACTTGCAGTTCTGACATTTTTCTTACAGTTGAGATATAAACTCGCAATTGCATTTTAAAAAGTCTGAATTGTGAGATATAAAGTCAGAATCATGAGATCTAAACTCACAATTCTAAACTTTTTTGCATTTGTATCTTGCAATTCTGATGTTTTTCTCCAAATTGTGTTTATATTTTTCAATTCTGACATTTTTTCTAATGCAATTGCATGTTATAAAGTCAGAATTGTGAGAAATAAACCCAGAATTGCATGTTATAAAGTCAGAACTGCGAGATATAAGGTCAGAATTGCGAAAAATAAACTCGCAATTGCTATTTACGAGAAATGAACTAAAAAATTTTTTCTCAGAATTGCATGTTTGTATCTTGCAACTGACTCTTCGCAAAAACCCGCCCTCCTTAGTTACTGTTGCTATGTCTGACAAACAATGCCGTTTTCACACTACACATGTTCTCACACAGTGAACAATACATCGGAGCAAAGAGGAAACACGCAGACAGACAAGACAGAGCAAGTTACTTCTGGTATGAAACAAGGTCTCAGCTTAAAAATGATGTAGTTTTTTAAAAAATAAATAAATACTGTTTTGTGGCTCTTTAATGTGTTCACAGATCACTGTATTGCCTTATTCAATCAATCGACATGTGAACCGATCGTCTTTTCTTCTTTACTTAAAGCATGAAAAAACATGAATGAACATACTTTATTTAATTACGGAAAGATGTCAATACATACAATTTTTCAAGTTTAAGTCCACCGAAGTTAATCTAATCTCCTGTCTGATTCGTTCAGTGCCAATTATGATTGGTCCAATAATGATTCGACCAATTATGATTTGTCAGATTGCCTGTCAATCAAGTTGTTTGCAAAGGGTCAATTCTGACTTTTTTTTTCCAAATTGTGAGTTTACATTTTGCAATTCTGAGGTTTTTTTTAAAGAATTGTGAAATATAAAATTACAATTGCATTATAAATTTAGAATTGTGAGATATAAAATCGCAATTGCGTTATAAAGTCAGAATTGTGAGACATAAACGTGCAATTGCGTGTTATGTGAAATGAACTCACAATTCTAACTTTTTTCTCAGAATTGTATTTGTATCTTGCAATTCTGACATTTTTTTCCAAATTGTGAGTTTACATTTCGCAATTCTGAGTTTTTTTTTCTAAGAATTGTGAGATATAAACTCGCAATTGTGAGTTATAAAGTCAGAACTGTGAGAAATAAACTCACAATTGCGTGTTATAAAGTAAGAATAGTGAGATATAAAGTCAGAATTGCAAGTAATAAACTCACAATTACAAGTTACGACAAATACTCACAATTGTAAATCATAAAGTCTGAATTACCAGATTTAAACTTGGACTTTTTTTCTCTGAATAACTTTTTTTAATGAGTTACTTTTTTTAATAATTGTGTATTAAGTTAGTGTAAAAACAAGTATCACTGTCCAAACCAACTTTTGAACCCTTTATTTTTAAGAGTGTAAGATTATACGTCTTTAAACCTCCTAAGCGAAACTTTCCTCAAGATCATCAATTTTGCAGAGCCGGATAGTCTCCTGTGAAAGTGACACTCCAGAGAAGCCGATGCAGTTTTCAAAGGCAGCGCATGCGGTTTCGCCTCTGCACGGGCCGGAGGTCTTTGACATGGCGGGGCGAGAGGAAGGCAGCCGGAGAGAGATGGGGGCCAACATTGAGGGTTATCCTGTTGGCCGGTCGCCTTGGCTACACTGTCATTTCACATCATCCAAGCCCCAACCGACAATAAACAAGGGCCATAGACCTGCGAGCAGTCACGCTCCTTCCTGTCCATTCATCTACAAATATAGCAGGAACATGGAAGAAAAAAAAAACAAACACAAATCCACAGGCATATATGGGAGGACGGCTATTTATAGCAGAGGAAATATGCTCTCTGAGGGGAGAATTACAAACAGAGACGCAGGGTTCGATCTGACATCCTGGTGCACAGCTGTGTCAACTTAAACAGCGAATCCATCCGCCAGCGCACTCGGTGACACCACGTTGCTGTTAAAACACCTCCACTGCTCGGCTACAAAACACTGAACTCGCTTTTCCTTTACTAAATATACCTGCGTGACATTTAATGTGCCGTTGGATGATAAACGAGGCTCTGACTGTTGATGAAACAGCGGAAAACTCACTCGGATACTCAAAGTCTGGCCTCCCCCAGAGGTTATGTGGTGTCTGCACTGCATGTGAGTGATGTGGCAACCTACAGTGTTCCTATTAGCATTAATGAACACGGCTATATTGACTGAGAGTAAGTGTGTGCTGATTATAACGGGAGTGTACTTGTTTTGTCACGCCATGTTGAATCGCTTGCAGTGTAGGTGGGGTGTGAAACTGTTTAAATGCCATTTAATTGGTACATTAATCAGAATAATTCACTAAATGTTTCGCAATTCCTCAGGTCTGTTTAATAAACAGCTCTCAGCCACAATGTGGAGATTATTTAAAGGGATAGTTCACCCAAAAATGAAAATTCTATCATTAATTTCTCACCCTCATTTTGTGCCCAACCTGTAAGTCCTTCGCTCATCTTCAGAACACAAATTAAGATATTTTTGATGAAATACGAGAGCTTTCTGTCCCTGCATAGACAGCAATGCAACTATTAGGTTCAAGGCCAAGAAGGGTAGTAAGGACATCATTAAATAATCCATGTGACATAAATGGTTTAACCGTAATATTATGAAGCTACAAGAATATTTTTTCTGTACAAAAGTCTATTGCACTCAGGGGATTCTATTGTGTTCCAGACAGAGTCATACCGATTTTTGGCAAGTAACTCATGATAGCATGTTAATTTCTAGCCGAACTGTCCCTTTAAGACAGCACCTCAGCTGGTTTTATGTTGAATATGGATTCCACTAACTCATGATGTCACATCAGATGTATATGAGGAGTTAATCTAATTTAGAGCCACTTTTCTCAGAAGTCACTTTGGTAAGACAGTGCATACCAAGAATATGAAATGCAAAGATGATTGCTTTTCCTTTCTCTTGCTATCGCCACATAAGTAATGCTGAGTGTATGATTTAAAAAAAAAAAAAAATTAAATTACCACAATCACAATAAATACAGTACTATTCCAAAGTTTTTTTTTTTAAAGAAATTAATACTTTTATTTAGCAAGGATGCATTAAATTAATCAAAAGTGACATTAAAAATCTATTTAAAAAAATAGAAAGTTTTTTTAAAATTTCCATTCAGTGCTGAAAAAACAAAATATATCAGTTTCCACGTAAATAATATGCAGCAAAACTGTTTTTAACATGGATAACAATAAGAAATATTTCTTAAGCAGCAAATCAGCATATTACAGTGATTTCTGAAGGATCATATGACACTGAAGACTGGAATAATGATGCTAAAAAAATCAGCTTTGTGTCACAGGAATAAATTACAGTTTGAATTAAAGCTGCAAGCAGCGTTGAAAGGGCCCTCACACCCAGGCTCATGCCACACAGTGCCTTTAGGCAAACAGCGAATGGTGGGCAATATGCTTTTAAAATGGTTAATATAGAAAGAATATGTCAAAGTCGTTTATATGTGCCAAAACTTCCTGCTGCCACCTGGTGACTATAACTGAATATTGATGTGTAGATGTCTTCAGGCTAGAGCTTTTGTCAAACATGTAAAGTTTGGTGTTGATTGGACATTGCATGTTTTAGATACTGTAAAGCAGATCATTTCCTGTTGCCAGCTGGTGGCGCTATAAATATAACTGCATATTGTCATGAAGATGTCTTCAGGCCAGGACTCTTATCGAACGTGTGAAGTTTGAGACAGATCAGATATTTTATGGCTGAGTTATAACAACTTCTATTTCCATGGTGAAACATGGACACGTCCTTTAACGAAAAGTCAAGACCTTCACAATTTAACATCGCAAAGGCCTTTAGATAAGACTGACCAAATATAACGTTTATGTCATTAAATCTCTAGGAGGAGTTTATTACATCCAAAAATGTGTCACTTCCTGTTGACAGCAGGTGGCGCTATGACTATAACTTAATATGGGCATGGGAATGTTTTCAGGACAGGACTCTTATCCGAATCGACAGCCTATCTGCTAATCTTCAACATGTTTTTTACTTTTACCACGAAAAAAATCCATTTTATAAGAGAGGTCACTGACTTTTTGCGACAGGAGGGATTCAGTTTAAGGCACTTCTCATTCATTCCTACAGTATCCGCAAACGGCCAATGAGTGTTGCACAACTCTGACTGAAATTCAAAGACGTCAAGGCTGTAATGATTGGTTATTAAGAAACACATGATTCAAGTTAGCCGTTACGCTTTCTCCAATGGTAAGTAATACAGACCCTCTCATCTCCCTATAGTAAAAAAAAATGGCCTGAATTATAACAACTTTCTTTTTTCGTGGCGACACAATGAAATTTGCCAGGCTGCCACGGACACGCCCTTCAAAGAAAACTCAAGATCTTCACAAATTGATGTCACAAAGGGCTTTAAATTACACCAACCAAATTTGGTGTTGATCTGTTTAAATCTCTAGGAGTAGTTTGTTAAAAAACAAGCCTGAAAATGACAAAAACGGCACAAAACCATGAGAAAAAAAAAACAGACTTCCTGTTGGGTTTCGAACTTCGTAGAGAAGACGTAGAAAAAACTGAGCAATTCTAAAAAGGTCCCTGCACCATCAGTGCTTTGGACCAATATATATATATATGCATATATATATATATATATATATATATATATATATATGCAGCTTTGCTGAGCTTACATGACTTCTTTCAAAAACATTACAAAATCATTCCGACCCCAAACGTTTGAATGGTAGTGTACATTTGTTGGGTGTCTTTTCTGCACAAGCAGAAAATGTAAAGGTTAATGCTTCGCTTTAATGTTCCTCTTTTGTTTGTGTCTTTTTGGCCACTATAGTTCCTTTTTCTTGTCTTCAGTTCCCTTCCTGTTGCCAAGTGGGATAAGAAGCGATCTATTAATAGACCGTTTCTTCACGAAACTGTAAGAGGGAGAACGGCTCAGTGCCAGACATACATGACTAACCCCACTGCGGTACACTGTACACCCACACCTCTCTCAACATCACCAACACACTCTCTCTCACACACAGTTACACCAGACAGCAGTAGGCAACTCAAACACGACTCACTGTAACCACACACCACACCAGACTGTGACACACACACATACAACAGAAGCTCAAACAATGATGGCTGCTTTTCTGAGAGGACACCACCACCGTTTCTTTGCAAAGTGAGTGATATAACAGACGGACATCCTGTGAGTGAGGATATCCAGCTTCAGTGCTTTGCTCTCTGGCACATGTCTACAATGTCTGAACCAGACACACACACACGAAGAGCAGAGCTTGGCTGTGCAATATGAAAAAGCAGATTTTTAAGAACTATAAGAAATAGTTGATACTGAAAATTAACCTGAAGTTGTTCATGAAAAGAAATTAAGTTGTTGTTTCTTCGTTTTTAGGAATTTCTGGGCAGCATTGCTTTATTATTATGTATTATTATATGATCACATATTTATTTTTTTCAGTTTTCATTTTATTTCTATTATTTTTAAATTTATTTAATTTGTTATTTATTTATGTTTATTAATTAATTACTTTCAGTTTTAGCTTTTAGAACTACAAACTTTAAAAAATTTCAAAGTGTCAGTTAGTTTTAAAATTCAAAAACCTTTACAATTTCAATTACACTACCGTTCAAAAGTTTGGGGTCAGTAAGACTTGTAATAGTCTTTAAAGAAGTCTCTTATGCTCATCAAGGCTGCATTTATTTGATTAAAAATATAGAAAAAAAAACAGTAATATTGCACAATGTTTTTACAATATAAAATAATGTTTTTTATTTTAACATACTTTAAAACAGAATTTATTCCTGTGATGAAGAGCTGAATTTTTATCAGCTGTTACTCCAGTCTTAAGTGTCACATGATCCTTCAGAAATCATTCTAATATGCGGATTTATTATTAGAATGATCAATGTTGGATAATATCATCAGTTGTGCTGCCAAATATTTTTTGGAACCTGTGATTTCATGAATAACAAGTTTAAAAAGTACAGTGTTTATTCAAAATATAAATATTTTATAACAATGTAAATTATTTATTATTAACTTTTAATAAACTTTTAATTATTAACTTAATACATCCTTGGTGAATAAAAGTATTAATTTCTTTAAAAAAAAAAAAAAAAAAAGAAACAATAAAAATGTACTGACCCCAAACTTTTGAACGGTAGAGTAGCTTCAAAGCATTTTTTATTTCACTTAATATGTATGTTTAATTTATCTTTATTGAAATGAATGGAAATGTTTTAAATTGTTTTAGTTGTAGTTTTAGTAATCAATAAAGACACTGCTTTTGGGCACCATAAACATCCATAAAACAATGATACTTGAAACAACTGATATTTGGTGGGGTTTTTTTTTTGGCAAAATGGTTGTAGTAGAAATGATGCCACAACTATTACATCAAAGTGCTTTACGTTTTAGCCAACTCCTTTGATATAAAAGTGCCTGTTGTTGAAGAAACTTCAAACTACTTAGCTAAATCTAATTTAAAGTCATAATTTAAGATTTAATAATAAATAGATGCATTTATATGATTTATTAAATGCTCATCGGCCTCTAGGTGAATGGCGTTTTGTTCTCTTACTGACTCTGAAGTCCATCTGGGTTAGTGCTGGAGAAGAAACACTTCACCTCTCTTGCAGGGTGCGTTGACCTTGTACGAAGAGGCTTTCAGCAACATGTGTTCTTTCAGTGGGGCTTCAAATGAACTGATCAACCCCCTCCAACCGTCTACAAGTTGAATAATTCGAGGCCACAAACACATTCCTGGCTTCAGCATCTCTTCAAGGCCGGTAAAGGAAAACATGGTAGCTGTTTTCTAACTAGTAGATGACACACCAGCAATAAGCAAAAGCCTGAGAGTGAAACTGCTGCATTACACAATAACAGCCAATCAGAATGAATGTATATACAAATATAGAGTACCAATGAAATTTCACTCTAGCTGGTGTTACACAGGATGATGCCACAGAAATAAAACTTTTTCTCCATTTAATGCAAGTAAATCAGTGTATATTACTCTTGTATTACTTTTTTACAGTATAATGTAGGTGTTTATATATTCCTATTTCTGGCAAATTTAAATAAAACTATTAAATGCTAAAAAATAAATATTACAACAAGATTAACTATAATTGTAGAAAAAATACTACAATTGTTATTAAAATGTTTTTAACAGAATATTCACACAATTTTTCTTCCATGTATTAATTTTAACAATAAACCTCTGTTTGTCTGGCAAAAAATGGGTTAAAAGGGTTTAATATTAATTTTATTAAAAATAAATACATATTTAATGCCTTCATTTGATTATCAGAAAAATGAAAACACATCTCGAAAAAAAAGAAAGAAAAGAAAAGAAAAGAAAAGAAGATTGAGATTTTTGGACTTATTTTTTCACTGAAATAAATGTTTTGTTATTACACAGAGAGTAAAGTGCCAAAAAAAAAAAAAAAAAAAAAAAAAAAAAAAAAACGGAAACCTAGGATAAACACTCTAAATGGTCCAAAATCTATATTTACACAGCTTCAAAGTAATCCACACAAGCCCAGCTAACAAAGAAGGGTCTTCTCTATCAGAACCATCAGTCATTATCTGAAAAAAAGTAGAAATTATATAAATTCTAACTACAAATGCTCGCCTTGGTCCAGCTCGGTTTAGTTTATGGCCTCTTGGGTGATGCACGCATGTTGGAAAAGTCCTGACCTGGGGGTGAGTAAATAATCAGGAAATTCACATTTTTGGGTGACCTATTCCTTTTATAATTACTGGAAAATCTTTATGTTATTATATAACTATAAAGAGGACATAATTAGCTTGAATTACCTTATTAATAGTCTGTATTGTGCTGTACTGCCCTGTATCACAATGACTGCTAGAGCTTATGCTCTGGAGGCTCAGAGAAAACTCTGTAAATCACTAAATGAGGCAGAAATGGAACAACACAACTTGTGGCATGACAGGATAATTGTAGGCCTTGCTTTTTCCACCAGGGGCTTTAATGAATATACATTTAGAGAGAATGTAGAGATGTACGAGTGACCAGAGATGACTGATGATCTACTGCTGACCCATACCACATGAACACTCACGCATGAACGCATGAACTACCAGAAAGGTAGTAAGGACATTGTTAAAATAGTCGATTTGACATCAGTGGTTCAAACACAATGTTATGAAGCTGTGAGAATACTTTTTCTGCACAAAGAAAACAAAAACAACTTTATTCAGCATCTATTCTGCTTAGTGTCTTCTTTTGTGTTCCAGAAAGAGTCATGCAGGTTTTGGCGGGTAACATAAAGTTGCTATTTTTGTCTTGTTTGCGCACAAAAAGTAATTCTCGTAGATTCATAACATTATCACACGGACTATTTTAACAATGTTCTTACTTTTCTGGGCCTATGCATGTTCAGAAAGCTCTCAGATTTCATCAAAAGTATCCTAATTTGTGTTCTGAAGATGAACGAAGGTCTTACGGGTTTGGAACGACATGAACACAATTTTCTTTTTTGGGGGGGTAAAATAACCTTTTAATTTAAAGAAAATAACAGCCATATCAATTTCCGCAAATAAATGTATATTACATAATATTTACTAAAACAAATTCTACATAAATAATTCGAAAATGAACCAATTTAGAAATATATATATATATATATATATATATATTTAGCTTAATAAAAAATGCATCTGTAAAATAAAGAGATAACACTTTACATCGTCTTTACAACTTTTAATCGTTTGACATATAGTGCACAGTAAATATGACATTAATATGACATAGCTGTAAACCGGATATTGCTAGTGCAGCATGGTTTGAAATCAATCAAAATTGCTCATTTGCACATTCTCCGGTGACAGCATTTGCCTTTCACATATTTGTCAAAACTGTTAAACGAAAATAGTAACCAAATGTTGCTGAATTAACAGTACTGTCAAAATAAAGGTCCTTTTTATGACACTTAGAAACAGAAAATCATATCAGCTGATAATATCGCCACTGGCCTTATATCGGCCGTCCACTAAAAATAATAACAGATAGTCCTGCACCAAAACTCACGCCATTGGTTGAGTCAGTGTTTTGCTGTGTGGAGCTGGTCGTGATGATTAAACAAACTGAACAATGTTTTAATATCAACAAAAAACCCCCACAGTGTTTATAATTTAAAAGAAATCAACCTACAAACTGTGTACTTAAAGTGCTCCTATTATGCCTTTTCAAATATGACCTTTCATGTAGTGTGTCATGTAGCTCTATGTGAACATAAACTAAAATCTGCAAAGTTGTGAAGCCGACATTGCACAATAAATAAAGTTATTGTCTATCAAAAAAAAAAAAAAAAAAAAAGAGTCGGCTCACAATCACCTGAACGAGTCATCAGGAATTCGAATCTTATTCTGTTACGGCCATACATCACAAAGTAACACAATTGCATAATGTCTGCCCACGTTCTACGTCGCAAACCCGCCCATAAACACAGTAAACAAATTTCCATGTGGTTTACGTCATGTCGAGAAGACGCTGTATCCTACACTGTGAGAGTAAATTTGTTTTATACTCACTTCCAAAACATGAATCTCCAAAGACTGTATTTTCTAGCGATCGTTCAAAATATGTAGTTGTGTATGTTATGAGTAACAACCCTGCACATGTCTTGGTAACCAGCTAACTCACGCTTCTGTAGTTCTGTTGTTCAGCTGTGGGCCCACTGTAGTCTGACAATTTGTGATTGATGCAGTTTGACTGTCTGTCTGTCTCATTAGCTGGAGTTATGATAAAGGATGGCGCACGAAGCGGCTTTCACACCGAATGCGGAAACGCTGTGCTATGAAACCCACTCATTTCAATTGACTGTGCCGCACGCGGACGGCTTGTTTATGCATTGCCCATTGCGCACCACTGGCTCATCCCACACTCAAAGTTCAAATGAGTTGACCTTTTGCCGCTGCGCTCTGCACTTTCTGCGTTCGGTTTGAAAGCTGCTTAATGCATTATACAATGCTGAAGTTTACAACATAGAGGTGTGCCTGGTTTGCTTACATAAGCAAATTACGAGCACTTTCCATGGTAGTCCGTGCTAACTTGTCGATCAGCAACTTTTCATCATCAGACTCCGGCTTAAATTGATAAGGTAAAATCGATGCTATCTTTTCTATGTATTGACAAGTCTCCAGGGCTGTCATTCAGTTATGGCAATGGGCATCATTTTCTGACACGCGCCATATGCGGTAAACCAATCATAAAGGACTGTGCCATCTGACCAATCACAGCAGTGAGGGCTCACAGAAAGAATAGGGGTTAGAGAGACTGATTCTTCAAACTGCTTCACACGAGTTGTTTACAAATCAGTTAGAAATGAGGTAAAATTAAATCTATTTTTGGAGAAAACTAAAGTGTTTTTTGACCTTGCATACATGTAAACCTGTTTCAGGAGACTCATAAAACAATATTAGCAACCTTTAGAATGGCATAATAAGAGCACTTTAATGGCAAACAAGTGTTTTAACACCATCTTTATTCTATTTAAGCAGTAAGTTTGCACTAGACATAACAATACTGATCGTGTTTAATAATGTGCAAAGTCATGTAAACTCCTTCAAACATGTTTTATTTGCGAACAGTCATAATGGAAGATGAGGGAGAACTATTATTTTCAAAACAATGTTGTGGTGACAAAACAAAGGCACTATTTTTGCAATTACTGGTTCCGCTAGTGCCACAAAAATCACAAACTTTACCTTTAAGAGAAAAAGTTCATGATTAAACATGACATGCTCTTAAAACAATCATTACTCTCTACATCTGGAACATTTTTATAGTTTCCACTGTACGAAGTAGCTCTTCAATCCATAATTGCAGTGGCAGAAAAAGTGTGACTGAGTGTTAGTTTAAATAAAAAGTGTCAGCATAGTAAAACAGAGAGTTGTGACTTTATTCTGATTGGATGAGCGTGGTCAAACTCAATGTGAAATGCAGATAAACACACTTGTGAGCGCATATTCTGATTAACGAGGCGGGTTTATGGTTGCCAAGCAACATTGTAAACAGACTACTGTTAGACTAATGAAATACATTACTTGGCGGAAGAACAGTTAATTCTGATTATTAATATTAATAAATATTTAAGTATTTGTTGAACATTTAGAGTCTGCTGCTGTCATTTTATATTAGCAATAAGCCACTTCTAGGCTGTGTTATAGTGTGTGTTTAGTTTCTGAACTAAAACTTCTGAACTACTTTACTAAGTACTGGCTTTAAGTACTGGCTTTAAAAGAATCTAAATTCGGTCTCTTTTCTGCTTTGAATGCGTCAGGCTTTGGCCACTGTGGTGAGATTCATCATTTCTCTAGACAGAACATAAGACCTGCGGGGCATTTAGCGGCAAAGCCGCCACATGCACGACTGTGCCAGGAAGTTGGGCTTGGACGGGCACGCGGCTTTCGCTGCTCGCCCTCGGGCATTTTCGAATGGCCAGTGCATCAAATCCTAACAAAAAGACTGAAGATGTTCCCATTATCAAGCTACTGACAAAACAAATGTTCTGTGGTCTATATGCAGACAAATTAAAGACAACTGCTTTACAGTAATCTAAAAAGCTGATAATTTCAAGCTGCGATCATTTGTGTGGTATATGATCAGACAACCCAAGTATGTTTGAAGTCAGCTTTAAGGCCTGGATTTATATGACATGAGATCTAGTTATTATAGTGACCACAGTGCTAAAAATGTCCAAAAAACATCATAACAATAGTTCAAACTCATGCAATATATTTTAAATCTTCTCAAGCCATGTTAGTATGGAAGCCCGTTTCCACCACTGAATTAAAAATTATAAAAAGGTTATTGCAACTTTTTATCTCACAATTATGTTTTTCTTTTCAGAATTGTGAGGCATAAACTCAAAATTGTGAGGTATATAAAAATCCAAAAACTGATATGCTGTAGAATTGCATGTTTATATCTCACAATTTTGACTTGATAACTCGCAAATGTATGTTTTGAAGTCAGAATTGCGAGATATAAAAGTCACAATTGTGATATAAACTCGCAATTCTAAGAAAAAAGTCAGAATTGCGAGTTTATATCTCACAATTCCAACTTTATAATACACAAATGCGAGTTTATATCTCACAATTCTGATAAAAAAGTCAGATGTGATATAAACTTGCAATTCTGACTTTATTTCTCAGATCTGCGACTTTTACTTTTTAGAATTGCAAATTTGTCTCACAATTCTGACTTTATAACTCACAATTGAGAGTTCATATCTTGCATTTCTGACTATTTCTCAGAATTGCGACTTACCTTTTAGAATTACAAGTCTGTCTCACAATTCTGACTTTATAACTCATAACTGTGAGTTTATATCTTGCAATTCTGACTTTATTTCTCAGAACTGTGACTTTTATTTTTCAGAATCTCAAGTTTGTCTCACAATTCTGACTTTATAACTCACAACTGAGAGTTTATATCTTGCAATTCTGACTTTATTTCTTACAAATTTCTTGCAATTTTATATCTCACAGTTCTGAGAAAAAAAAAAGAAATCGCAATTACCTTTTTTTTTTATTCAGTGGCGGAAACAGGCTTCCATATATGAGAGCTTTGTATGAAGAAAATACTCTTAAAATAAATATTATGCAGCTATAATAAATGTGAATTTTAGTCCTTTAATTAATTAATTTTTATTTATTTATTTTTTTGTGGAATGTATATAGATTTTTAGTGTGTTTTTAAATTCTAAATTCCAAACTAAACTTTTAGAACCTCAAAATTCTATAATTCAAAACTCATAAATTCATATTGTACAAAAAATTAGGCAAAGGCTTCTGCATTCATGTCACACCAGTCTTCCCTAGTGTTTCCCACTGACATAAGATATAAGTTTTACGGGAAAAGAGATGCTTGAAGATTCTTCAAAATTTGTCTTTTTATGTTCAATGGAAAAACTGAATGAAAAAAATATTTTGAAATGTCATGAGGGTAAAAAAAATTCATTTTTTGGTGAACTATCCAAATTACTAAGTGACAAAAGCAGCACATTCCACTACAAAACAAAGAAAATCTGACATTTATCTTTTCAGAAAATGTGTCAAAGAAAAAAACCCTCATCAAAAATACTCTGAGGCCATAACGATTAAGAAACACAAGAATCCTCGCTATCGAAGACCTCGGTGACTCTTCAATAAGCGCAAATAGCACACCGAGTTATCATGAACACGCCGCTCCATTCTGCAAAGTTAAAAATACCACTTTCACAGAAACTTTGCAGCACAGCTTAAACTGGTCCAGCAATTACACCTTGTCAGTTGTTGGCACATAATTTTCTCATCTCTAACGACACGGAGTCATTGTGTACAGAGGAGGCAGAGCACAAGGTAACAATTACACTGGTCAGGACGGTCAGGCGCGGGGAGGGGAAGCGGCTGACAGACAGCGAAACGCTGCTATACAGTCAGCAGGAGAGGGGGAGGAGGGGACCATCATTAAAACCCATTTTCAAAGCTGTCCAGACCCCCCACACCCTCCCTGGCTTCTTTAGAGACAGCTAATGATCGTGAACGCCGCCCCGCTTCCTCCGAACCAACGGTTTTGGAGTCCCGGCGGACGGATGCGCGTTTGGCCTACAAGTAGCCCCATTATGAGTGTCTATTGAAAGAATGAATGCTAAGTATGATGGGCCTATGAGTGGGTCATTGAGAAAACAAAGCAGTCAATCAGTCACTGTTAATCAAGGTCATCTGAGACGGGAAATATACAAAACAAGAGCCAATTATGACGAGAATACGAATTAGGGCTTAATGAGCTGAAGAATATTGCCTGTCTTTAGTCTCCTCCAAGGGTTATTGATTCATAATTCTTCACTCACAGACATCTTGTGGAAACGGGAATGATACATATGTAGGGAATGTCAAAGCCAAACAAGCGCTTTTGTCCAATGTACAATGGTTTTCAGGGTCACAGGGTTTCTGAGGGTTTGCGGTCCAAGCTAGAGTCATATTGGTCACGTTCGTGCTGCAGATGAATATGGTTGTCATTATTCTACTGGAAGATACTGAAATGCACAGTTTGGTTATTACCAGAGAGACAACTACACTGCGAAAATTGAGTGCGAAAAAAGAGTCAAGTATGTAGTATGTAAAATGGCTGCTACTAACCATAGTAATATGATAATCGTTTATGACTATGATAAATTAAAATATACTTTAATGTCATTTATATTGAAACTTGTATGCTTGTATATATTTCTAAATATACATT